>NC_092751.1:68226122-68340349 GCF_047496795.1 Chiloscyllium punctatum | reverse complement strand
CCCCTTTCTCCTTCTCCCCTCTCTCCTTTCCCCTCTCCTTCCCCCTCCTTCCTTCTACCCTCTCTCCTTCTCCCCTCTCTCCTTCCCCCTCCTCCCCCCCTCTCCGTCTCCCCTCTCTCCTTCCCCCTCTCTCCTTCTCCCTCTATCCTTCCCCACTCTCTCCTTCCCCCCTGTCTCCTTCCCCCATTTCTCCTTTTCCCCTCACTCCTTTCCCCCTTCCCCACTATCTCCTTCCCCCTCTCTTTCTCCCCTCTCCCCTTCCCCTCTCTCCTTCTCACCTCCCTCTTCCCCGCGCTCCTTCACCCCTCTCCTTCCGCCTTCCTTCCCCCCTCCTTCTCCCCTCTCTCCTTCTCCCCTCTCTTCTTCCCCCTTCCTTCCACCCCTCCTTCTCCCCTCTCATATTCCCCCACTCCGCCCCCTCTCCTTCCCTCTCTCTCCTTCCCCTCTCTTTCTCCCCTCTCTCCTTCTCCCATCTCTCCTTTCCGCTCTCCTTCCTCCTCCCTCCTTCTCCCTCTCTCATTCCCCCTTCCTTCCCCTCATTTCTTCTTCCCTCTCTCCTTCCTTTTCCTTCCACCCCTCCTTCTCCCCTCTCTCTTTCCCCCTGTCTACTTCCCCCCTCTCCTTTCCCCATCTCTCCTTCTCCCATCTCTCTTTCCCCCTTCCTTCCCCTCTCTCCTTCCCCTCTCTCTCCTTCCCCCCTCTCTTCTTCCCCCCCTCCTTCTCAGCTATCTCCTTCTACCCATCGCCTTCCCGCTTCCTTCCGCTCTCCTTTTCCCTTCCTTCTCCCTGCTCTCCTTCCCCCTTCGTTCCCCTCTCTCCTCTTCCTTCTCCCTGTATCCTTCCCCACTCTCTACTTTCCCCTCTCTCCTTTCCCCATCTCTCCTTCTCCCCTTCACCCTCTCTCGTTCCCCCCTCCTTCCCCACTCTCTCCTTCCCCCCTCTATCCGTCACCCTCTCCTTCTCCCTTCTCTCCTTGTCCCCTCTCTCCTTCCCCTCTCTCCTCTCCCCTCTCTTCTTCCCCCTCTCCTTCCCGCCTCTTTCCTTCCCTCTTCCATTCCCTCTCTCCTACTCTCTTTTCTACTTCCCCCTTCCTTCCCCACTCTCCTTCTCCCCTCTCCTTACCCCCCTCCGTCTCCCCTCTCTCCTCCCCCTTCCTTCCCCTCTGTCCTTCTCAACTCTCTCCTTTCCCTGTCCGTCACCTCTTTCCTTCACCCCCCTCCCCCTCTTCTCCCGCTCTCCTCCCCCTCTCCTTCTCCGCACACTCCGTCTCCCCTCTCTCCTTCTCCCCTCTCTCCTTTCCACTCTCCTCCCCACTATCCTTATCTATTCCTTGCTCCTCCTTCCCCCGTTTCTCCTTCCCCCTCTCCCTCACCCCCTCCTTACACTACTCTCTCCTTCTCTCCTCTCTTCTTCCCCCGTCTCTCCTACACCTTCCTTCCACTCTCCCCTTCCCTCACCTCTCCTTCTCCCCTCTCTCCTTACCCCTTCATTCCCCTCTCTCCTTCTCCCCTCTCTGCTTCCCGCCCTCTCCTTCTCCCCTCCTTCCGCCCTCTCCTTCCCCCCTCTCTTTCTCCACCTCTCATCCCCACTTACCTCCCCTCTCTCCTTCTCCCCTCTCTCCTTCGCCTCTCTCCTTCCCCCATTCCCCCCTCACCTTCACCACTCTCTCCTTCCCCCCTCTCCTTCCCCCTCTCATTGCGCCCTCTCCTTTACCAGTCTCTCCTCCTCCCCCCTTCCCCCCCACCTTCACCACTCTCTCCTTCCCCCCTCTCTCCTTCCCCCTCTCCTTCCTCCCTCTCTTTCCCTCCTGTCCTTCACCACTCTCTCCTTCTCCCCCTCTCCTTCCCCTCTCCTTCCCCCTCTCATTCCGCCCTCTCCTCCTCCCCCCTTCCCCCCCACCTTCACCACTCTCTCCTTCCCCCCTCTCTCCTTCCCCCTCTCCTTCCCCCTCTCCTTCCCCCCTCTCCTTCTCCCCTCTCTCCTTCTCCCCTCTCTGCTTCCACATCCCCTCCCCTCTCCTTCTCCTCTCTCCATCTCCCCTTTCCCCTTCCCCGTTCTTTCCTCTCTCTCCTTCCCCCTCTCTCCATCTCTCCTCTCTCCTCCCCTCTCTCCTTCCCCCGCTCTTCCTTCTCCCTCTCTCCTTCTCCCCCTCTCTCCTTCTCCCCTTCCCCACTCTCGCCTTCTCCCCTCTCTCTTCTCGCTTCATTCTCCCCTCTATCCTTCTCCCCTCTCTCTTTTCGCCTTCCTTCCCCCTCTCTCCATCCCCCTTTCCCCCTCTTCTCCCCTCTCTCTCCTTCCCCTTTCATTCCCCCTCTCTCTTTCTACCCTCGCTCCTTCCCCTTTCCTTCCCCTCTCTCCCCTTCCCCCTCCTACCTTCCCTCTCTCCTTCCCACTCTCTCTTTCTCCACTTCTCCTCCCCACTTCCTTCCCCCCCTCTCCCCCATCTCTCCTTCCCCTTTCCTTCCCCTCTCTCCTTCCCCCCTTCCCCCTCTCCTTCTCTCCTCTCTCCTTACCCCCACTCTCTTTCCCCCTCTCCTTCTTCCCTCTCCTTCACCAGTCTCTCATCCTCACCTCTCTTCTTCTCCCCTCTCCTTCCCCCTCTCCTTCTCCCCTCTCTCTTTCCCCATTTCTTCCCCTCTCTCCTTTTCCCTCTCTCCTTCCCCCCTCAGCTTCACCACACTCTCCTTCTCCCCACTCTCTTTCCCCATTTCTTCCCCTCTCTCCTTCCCCCTGTCTCCTTCACCACTCTCTCCTTCTCCCCACTCTCTTGCCCCATTCCTTCCCCTCTCTCCTTCCCCCTGTCTCCTTCACCACTCTCTCCTTCTCCCCTCCCTCTTGCCCCATTCCTTCCCCTCTCTCCTTTTCCCTCTCTGCTTCCTCCCTCACCTTCACCACACTCTCCTTCTCCCCTCTCCTTCCCCCTCTCTCTTTCCCCATTCCTTCCCCTCTCTCCTTCCCCTCTCTCCTTCCCCCCGTCTCCTTCACCACTCTCTCCTTCTCGCCTCTCTCCTTCCCCCGCTCCTCCCCCCTCTCCTTCCCCCCCACTCTACTTCTCCCCCCTCCTGTCCCCTCTCTCCTTCTCCCCCTCTCTCTTTCCTCATTCCTTCCCCTCTCTCCTTCCCCCTCTCCTTCCCCCGTCTCTATCACCACTCTCTCCTTCTCCCCTCTCTCTTTCCCCCTCTGCTTCTCCACTCTCACCTTCTCCCCTCTCTCCTTCCCCATTCCCTCCTTCCCCCTCGCCTTCCACCCCTCTCCTTCCCCCTCTACTTCACCACTCTCTTCGTCTCCCCTCTCTCCATCCCCCTCTCCTTCCCCCTCTCCTTCACCACTCTCTTCTTCTCCCCTTTCTCCTTTCCCCCTTCCATTCCCTCTCCTCCCCTCTTCCTTCTCCCCTCCTTCTCCACTCTCTTTCCCCCTTCCCTTCTCTCCTTCCCCCACTCCCTCCTTCTCCCCTCCCCTCACTCCTTCCCCCCCTCCTTCCCCCCTTCCCCTCTCTTTCCTTCTCCATCTCCTTCCCCCCTCTCTCATTCTCCCTCTCCTTCCCCCGCTCTTCCTTCTCCCCTCTCTCCTTCACCCCCTCTCCTTCCCCCTCCCTCCTTCTCCCCCTCTCTCCTTCTCCCCTTCCCCACTCTCGCCTTCTCCCCTCTCTCCTTCTCGCTTCATTATCCCCTCTCTCCTTCTCCCCTCTCTCTTTTCGCCTTCCTTCCCCCCTCTCTCCATCCCCCTTTCCCCCTCTTCTCCCCTCTCTCCTCCCCCCTTTTCTTCCCCTCTCTCCATCCCCGTTCATTCCCCTCTCTCCTTCCCCCTTGCTTCCCCTCTCTCCTTCTACCCTCGCTCCTTCCCCTTTCCTTCCCCACTCTCCTTCCCCTCTTCCCCGCGCTCTCCTTCCCCCCTCTCTCCTTCCCTCTCTCCTTCCCCCTCACTCTTTCTCCACCTCTCCTCCCCACTTCCTTCCCCCTCTCCTTTTCCCATCTTTCCTTCCCCTTTCCTTCCCTCTCTCCTTCCCCCTTCCCCCTCTCTCCTTCTCCCCTCTCTCCTTCTCCCTTCCTTCTCCCCTCTCTCCTTCCCCCTTCCTTCACCCCTCTCTCCTTCCCCCTCTCTCCTTCTCCCCCTCTCTCCTTCCCCTGTCCGTTGACTCTTTCCTTCACCCCCTTCCCCATCTTCTCCCCCTCTCCTCCCCCCTCCCCTTCTCCGCACGCTCCTTCTCTCCTCTCTCCTTTCCACTCTCCTCCCCCCTCTCCTTCTCCCCACTCTCCTTATCTATTCCTTGCTCCTCCTTCTCCCGTCTCTCCTTCCCCCTCTCCCTCACCCCCTCTTTCACTACTCTCTTCTTCTCCCCTCTCTCCTACCCCTTCCTTCCCCTCTCTCCTTCCGCCACTCTCCACTTCCCTCCTCTCTCCTTCTCCCCTCTCTCCTTCCCCCTTCATTCCTCTCTCTCCTTCTCCCCTCTCTGCTTCCCCCCTTTCTCCTTCTCCCCTCCTTCCGCCCTCTCCTTCTGCCTCTCTCTTTTTCCACTTCTCCTCCCCATTTCCTTCCCCTCTCTCCTTCTCCCACCTTTCCTTCCCCCCCCTCTCCCTTCACACCCCCTCCTTCCCTCCTCTCCTTCACCACTCTCTCCTTCTCCCCCTCTCCTCCCCTCTCTCCTTCCCCTTTCCTTCCCCTCTGTCCTACACCCTTCCCCTCTTCCCCCCCTTCCTTCCCCCCTTTCCTTCCCTATTTCGTCCCCTTTCTCCTTCTCCCCTCTCTCCTTTCCACTCTCCTTCCCCCTCCTTCCTTCTACCCTCTCTCCTTCTCCCCCTCTCTCCTTCCCCCTTCTCCCCCCCCTCTCCGTCTCCCCTCTCTCCTTCCCCCTCTCCTCCTTCTCCCTCTATCCTTCCCCACTCTCTCCTTCCCCTGTCTCCTTCCCTCGCCCTCCTTTCCCCATTTCTCCTTTTCCCCTCACTCCTTTCCCCCCTTCCCCCACTATCTCCTTCCCCCTCTCTTTCTCCCCTCTCCCCTTCCCCTCTCTCCTTCTCACCTCCCTCTTCCCCGCGCTCCTTCACCCCCTCTCCTTCCGCCTTCCTTCCCCCCTCCTTCTCCCCTCTCTCCTTCTCCCCTCTCTTCTTCCCCTTCCTTCCACCCCTCCTTCTCCCCTCTCATATTCCCCCACTCCGCCCCTCTCCTTCCCTCTCTCTCCTTCCCCTCTCTTCTCCCCTCTCTCCTTCTCCCATCTCTCCTTTCCGCTCTCCTTCCTCCTCCCTCCTTCTCCCTCTCTCATTCCCCCTTCCTTTCCCTCATTTCTTCTTCCCTCTCTCCTTCCTTTTCCTTCCACCCCTCCTTCTCCCCTCTCTCTTTCCCCCTGTCTACTTCCCCCTCTCCTTTCCCCATCTCTCCTTCTCCCATCTCTCTTTCCCCCTTCCTTCCCCTCTCTCCTTCCCCTCTCTCCTTCCCCCCTCTCTTCTTCCCCCCCTCCTTCTCAGCTATCTCCTTCTCCCCCATCTCCTTCCCGCTTCCTTCCGCTCTCCTTTTCCCTTCCTTCTCCCCTGCTCTCCTTCCCCCTTCGTTCCCCTCTCTCCTCTTCCTTCTCCCTGTATCCTTCCCCACTCTCTACTTTCCCCTCTCTCCTTTCCCCATCTCTCGCTTCTCCCCTTCACCCTCTCTCGTTCCCCGCTCCTTCCCCACTCTCTCCTTCCCCCCCTCTATCCGTCACCCTCTCCTTCTCCCTTCTCTCCTTGTCCCCTCTCTCCTTCCCCTCTCTCCTCTCCCCTCTCTTCTTCCCCCTCTCCTTCCCGCCTCTTTCCTTCCCTCTTCCATTCCCTCTCTCCTACTCTCTTTTCTACTTCCCCCTTCCTTCCCCACCTCTCCTTCTCCCCTCTCCTTCCCCCCCTCCGTCTCCCCTCTCTCCTCCCCCTTCCTTCCCCTCTCTCCTTCTCAACTCTCTCCTTTCCCTGTCCGTCACCTCTTTCCTTCACCCCCCCTTCCCCCTCTTCTCCCCCTCTCCTCCCCTCTCCTTCTCCGCACACTCCGTCTCCCCTCTCTCCTTCTCCCCTCTCTCCTTTCCACTCTCCTCCCCACTATCCTTATCTATTCCTTGCTCCTCCTTCCCCCGTTTCTCCTTCCCCCTCTCCCTCACCCCCCTCCTTACACTACTCTCTCCTTCTCTCCTCTCTTCTTCCCCCGTCTCTCCTACACCTTCCTTCCACTCTCCCCTTCCCTCACCTCTCCTTCTCCCCCTCTCTCCTTACCCCCTTCATTCCCCTCTCTCCTTCTCCCCTCTCTGCTTCCCGCCCTCTCCTTCTCCCCTCCTTCCGCCCTCTCCTTCCCCCCTCTCTTTCTCCACCTCTCATCCCCACTTACCTCCCCTCTCTCCTTCTCCCCCTCTCTCCTTCGCCTCTCTCCTTCCCCCATTCCCCCCTCACCTTCACCACTCTCTCCTTCCCCCCCTCTCCTTCCCCCTCTCATTGCGCCCTCTCCTTTACCAGTCTCTCCTCCTCCCCCCTTCCCCCCCACCTTCACCACTCTCTCCTTCCCCCCTCTCTCCTTCCCCCTCTCCTTCCTCCCTCTCTTTCCCTCCTGTCCTTCACCACTCTCTCCTTCTCCCCCTCTCCTTCCCCTCTCCTTCCCCCTCTCATTCCGCCCTCTCCTCCTCCCCCTTCCCCCCCACCTTCACCACTCTCTCCTTCCCCCCTCTCTCCTTCCCCCTCTCCTTCCCCCTCTCCTTCCCCCCCTCTCCTTCTCCCCTCTCTCCTTCTCCCCTCTCTGCTTCCCACATCCTTCCCCTCTCCTTCTCCTCTCTCCATCTCCCCTTTCCCCTTCCCCGTTCTTTCCTCTCTCTCCTTCCCCCTCTCTCCATCTCTCCTCTCTCCTCCCCTCTCTCCTTCCCCGCTCTTTCCTTCTCCCCCTCTCTCCTTCTCCCCTCTCTCCTTCTCCCCTTCCCCACTCTCGCCTTCTCCCCTCTCTCCTTCTCGCTTCATTCTCCCCTCTATCCTTCTCCCCTCTCTCTTTTCGCCTTCCTTCCCCCTCTCTCCATCCCCCTTTCCCCCTCTTCTCCCCTCTCTCTCCTTCCCCTTTCATTCCCCTCTCTCTTTCTACCCTCGCTCCTTCCCCTTTCCTTCCCCTCTCTCCCCTTCCCCCTCTCACCTTCCCTCTCTCCTTCCCACTCTCTCTTTCTCCACTTCTCCTCCCCACTTCCTTCCCCCCTCTCCCCCATCTCTCCTTCCCCTTTCCTTCCCCTCTCTCCTTCCCCCCCCTTCCCCCCTCTCCTTCTCTCCTCTCTCCTTGCCCCCACTCTCTTTCCCCCTCTCCTTCTTCCCTCTCCCTTCACCAGTCTCTCATCCTCACCTCTCTTCTTCGCCCCTCTCCTTCCCCCTCTCTTCTCCCCTCTCTCTTTCCCCATTTCTTCCCTCTCTCCTTTTCCCTCTCTCCTTCCCCCCTCAGCTTCACCACACTCTCCTTCTCCCCACTCTCTTTCCCCATTTCTTCCCCTCTCTCCTTCCCCCTGTCTCCTTCACCACTCTCTCCTTCTCCCACTCTCTTGCCCCATTCCTTCCCCTCTCTCCTTCCCCCCTGTCTCCTTCACCACTCTCTCCTTCTCCCCTCCCTCTTGCCCCATTCCTTCCCCCTCTCTCCTTTTCCCTCTCTGCTTCCTCCCTCACCTTCACCACACTCTCCTTCTCCCTCTCCTTCCCCCTCTCTCTTTCCCCCATTCCTTCCCCTCTCTCTTCCCCTCTCTCCTTCCCCCCGTCTCCTTCACCACTCCTCTCCTTCTCGCCTCTCTCCTTCCCCGCTCCTCCCCCCTCTCCTTCCCCCCCACTCTACTTCTCCCCCCTCCTGTCCCCTCTCTCCTTCTCCACTCTCTCTTTCCTCATTCCTTCCCCTCTCTCCTTCCCCCTCTCCTTCCCCCGTCTCTATCACCACTCTCTCCTTCTCCCCTCTCTCTTTCCCCCTCTGCTTCTCCACTCTCACCTTCTCCCCTCTCTCCTTCCCCATTCCCTCCTTCCCCCTCGCCTTCCCCCCCTCTCCTTCCCCCCTCTCCTTCACCACTCTCTTCGTCTCCCCTCTCTCCATCCCCCTCTCCTTCCCCCTCTCCTTCACCACTCTCTTCTTCTCCCCTTTCTCCTTTCCCCCTTCCATTCCCTCTCCTCCCCTCTTCCTTCTCCCCTCCTTCTCCACTCTCTTTCCCCCTTCCCTTCTCTCCTTCCCCCACTCCCTCCTTCTCCCCTCCCCTCACTCCTTCCCCCCTCCTTCCCCCTTCCCCTCTCTTTCCTTCTCCATCTCCTTCCCCCTCTCTCATTCTCCCTCTCCTTCCCCGCTCTTCCTTCTCCCCTCTCTCCTTCACCCCCTCTCCTTCCCCCTCCCTCCTTCTCCCCTCTCTCCTTCTCCCCTTCCCCACTCTCGCCTTCTCCCCTCTCTCCTTCTCGCTTCATTATCCCCTCTCTCCTTCTCCCCTCTCTCTTTTCGCCTTCCTTCCCCCCTCTCTCCATCCCCCTTTCCCCCTCTTCTCCCCTCTCTCCTCCCCCCTTCCTTCCCCTCTCTCCATCCCCGTTCATTCCCCTCTCTCCTTCCCCCTTGCTTCCCCTCTCTCCTTCTACCCTCGCTCCTTCCCCTTTCCTTCCCCACTCTCCTTCCCCTCTTCCCCGCGCTCTCCTTCCCCCCTCTCTCCTTCCCTCTCTCCTTCCCCCTCACTCTTTCTCCACCTCTCCTCCCCACTTCCTTCCCCCTCTCCTTTTCCCATCTTTCCTTCCCCTTTCCTTCCCCTCTCTCCTTCCCCCTTCCCCCTCTCTCCTTCTCCCTTCTCTCCTCCCCCCTTCCTTCCCCTCTCTCCTTCCCCCCCTCCTTCCCACTCTCTCCATCCCCCCTCAGTCTCCCCTCTTTCCTTCCCATTTCCTTTTCCTCTCTCCTTCTCCCCTCTCTCCTTCCCCCTCTCCTTCACTCCTCTCCTTCACCACTCTCTCCTTCCCCCTCTCCTTCCCCCCTCTCCTACTCCCGTCTCTCCTTCCCCCATCCTTCCCCTCTCCTTCTCCCCTTTCTTCTTCCCCCTTCTTTCCCCTTTCTCCTTCCCCCCTCTCTACTCACCTCTCTTCTTCCCCCTTCCTTCCACCCCTCCTTCTCCCCTCTCTCTTTCCCCCTGTCTACTTCCCCCCCTCTCCTTTCCCCAGCTCTCCTTCTCCCCTCACTCCTTCCCCGCTTCCCTACTCTCGCCTTCTCCCCTCTCTCCTCGCTTCATTCTCCCCTCTCTCCTTCTCCCCTCTCTCTTTTCGCCTTCCTTCCCCCCTCTCCATTCCCCCTTTCCCCCTCTTCTCCCCTCTCTCCTATCCCCTTCCTTCACCTCTCTTTCTCCCCGCTCTGCATCCCCCCTCCTTCTCCCCTATCTCCTTCCCCTTTGCTTCCCCTCTCTCCTACCCTTGCTCCTCCCCCTTTCCTTCCCCTCTCTTCTTCCCCCCTTCGCCCTCTCTCCATCCCCCCTCCTTCTCCCTCTCACCTTCCCTCTCTCCTTCCCCCCTCTCTTTCTCCACCTCTCCTCCCCACTTCCTTCCCCCCTCTCCTTCTCCCATCTCTCCTTCCCCTTTCCTTCCCCTCTCTCCTTCCCCCCCTCCTTCTCCCCTCTCTCATTTCCCCGACTCTCCTTCCACCTCTCCCTCAGCCCTCTCCTTCACCAGTCTCTCCTTCTCACCTCTCGTCTTCTCCCCCTCTCCTTCCCCCCCACATTCACCACTATCTCGTTCTCCGTTCTCTCCTCCCCCCTTCCTTCCCCTCTCTCCTTCTCCCTTCCTTCCACTCTCCCCTTGACCCCTGTCTCCTTCCACCTTCCTTCCATTCCCCACTTACTTCTCCCCTCTCTCCTTCCCCTCTCTCCTTGCCCCCACTCTCTCCTTCTCCCCTCTCTCCTTCCACCCATCCTTCACCTCTCTTTCTCCCCTCTCTCCTTCCCCATTCCTTCCCATCTCTCGTTATTCCTTCCTTCCCCCTCTCCTCCACTCTCTACTTCCCCCTTCCTCCTCCCCCTCCTTCTCCCCTCTCTCCTCCCCCCTTCCTTCCCCTCTCTCCTTCTCCGCCTCCTCCTTCCCACTCTCCTTCCCCTTCCTTCTCCCCTCACCTTCTCCTCTCTCTCCTCGTCTCTTTCCTTCTCCCCTCTCTCCTTCCCTCTTCCATTCCCTCTCTCCTTCTCCCCTCTTTCCTTTCAATTTTTTTCCATCTCTCCTTCTCCCCTCTCTCCTTCCCCCTCACCTTCCACCTCTCCTTCACCACTCTCTCCTTTTCTCCTCTCTCCTTCCCACTTCTCTCCTTCACCACTCTCTACTTCCCCATTTATTCTCCCCTCTCCTTCCCCCTCTCATTCCCCCGTCTGCTTCACCACACTCTCCTTCTCCCCTCTCTCTTTCCCCATTCCTTTCCCTCTCTCCTTCTCCCCTCTCTCCTTCCCCCTCACCTTCACCACACTCTCCTTTTCCCCTCTCTCCTACCCACTCTCCTTACCGCCGGCTCCTTCACCACTCTCCTTCCCCTTCCTTCTCCCCTCACCTTCTCCTCTCTCTCCTCGTCTCTTTCCTTCTCCCCTCTCTCCTTCCCTCTTCCATTCCCTCTCTCCTTCTCCCCTCTTTCCTTTCAATTTTTTTCCATCTCTCCTTCTCCCCTCTCTCCTTCCCCCTCACCTTCCACCTCTCCTTCACCACTCTCTCCTTTTCTCCTCTCTCCTTCCCACTTCTCTCCTTCACCACTCTCTACTTCCCCATTTATTCTCCCCTCTCCTTCCCCCTCTCATTCCCCCGTCTGCTTCACCACACTCTCCTTCTCCCCTCTCTCTTTCCCCATTCCTTTCCCTCTCTCCTTCTCCCCTCTCTCCTTCCCCCTCACCTTCACCACACTCTCCTTTTCCCCTCTCTCCTACCCACTCTCCTTACCGCCGGCTCCTTCACCACTCTCTCTTCTCCCCTTTCTCCTTCCCTACTCTCTCCTTGTCCCTCTCCTTCCCCCCTCACCTTCACCACTCTCTCCTTCTCCCCTCTCTCCTTCCCCTTCACCTACCCCCTCTCCTTCTCCCCTCTCTCCTTCACCACTCCCTCCTTCTCCCCTCTCTCCTTCTCCCCTCTCTCCTTCCCCCCTCTCTCCTTCCCCGTATCCTTCCCCCGTCTCCTACACCACTTTCTCCTTCTCCCCTCTCTCTTGCCCCATTCCTTACCCTCTCTCCTTCTCACCTCTCTCCTTCCCCCTCTCCTTCACCACTCTCTCCTTCAGCCCTCTCTCCTTTCCTTCTCCTTCCCCTCTCTCCTTCACCACTCTCTCCTTCTCCCCTCTCTCCTTCCCCTTCACCTTCCCCCTCTCCTTCACCACTCTCTCCTTCCCCCCTCTCTTTCACCACTCTCTCCTTCAGCCCTCACTCCTTTCCTTCTCCTTCCCCTCTCTCCTTCACCACTCTCTCCTTCTCCCCTCTCTCCATCCCCCCTCCATTCCCTATCCTTCCCCCTTCCTTCTCCCCCTCCTTCTCCACTCTCACTTTCCCCCTTCCCTTCTCTCCTTGCCCATTCCCTCCTCCCCCTTCTTCTGTCTCTCCTTCTCTCTCTCCATCCCCCCTTTTTCATTCATCCTCTCCTTCCCCCTCTCCTTCCCCATTACCTTCACCACTCTCTTCTTCTCCCCTCTCTCCTTCCCCTTCACCTTCTCCCTCTCCTTCACCACTCTCTCTTTCTCCCCTTCTCCTTCCCGCTTCTCTCCTTCCCCCTATCCTTCCCCCCTCTCCTTTACAACTCTCTTCTTCTCCCCTTTCTCCTTTCCCCCTTCTATTCCCTCTCATTCCCCCTTCCTTCTCCCCCTCCTTCCCCACTCTCACTTTCTCCCTTCCCTTCTGTCCTTCCCCCACTCCCTCCTTTCCCCCTTCCCCTCTCTCTCCTTCTCCATCTCCTTCCCCCTCTCTCATTCTCCCTCTCCTTCCACTCTCTCCTTCTCCTCTCTCTCCTCCCCCTTCCTTCCCCACTCCCCTTCTCACATCTCTCTTTCCCAATTCCTTTCCCATTCCTTCCTCTCTCTCTCCTTTCCTCTCTCCATCCCCCATCTCCTTCACCGCGCTTTCTTTCTCCCCTCTCTTTCCCGATTCCTTCCCCTCTCTCCCCTCCCCACTCTCTCCTTCCTCCTCACCATCCCCCTCACTTTCCCCACTCTCCTTCTCCCCTCTCTCCTTCCCCTTCACCTTCCCCCTCTCCTTCACCACTCTCTCCTTCAGCCCTCTCTCCTTTCCTTCACCTTCCCCACATCTCCATCACCCCACACTCTCCCACTCCCTCACCCTTCCCACTTCCATCCCCTATCCTTCATCCCCTCCTACTCCACCTCCCACTACCCCCAACCTCTATCTCCCCTTCCCCTTCCCCTCCCCATCCTCCCTCTGTCTCTCCTTCTCTCTCTCCATCCCCCCTTTTTCATTCTTCCTCTCCTTCCCCCCTCTCCTTCTCCTCTCTCTCCACTCCCTTCCTTCCCCTCTCTCCTTCTACCCCCTCTCCTTCCCCTCTCTCTCTTTCTCCAACTCTTTCCCCCTTCCCTTCTCTCCTTCCCCCACTCCCTTCTTCTCCCGCCTTCTCCACCCTCTCCTTCCCCCCCTCCTTTCCCCTCTCCTTCTCCTCTCTCTCCTCCACCATCCTTCCCCTCTCTCCTTCCCCCCTCTCTCTTTCTCCACCTCTAATTCCCCCTTTCTTCCCCTCTCCTTATCCCATCTCTCTTTCCACCCTCCTTCTCCTCTCTTTCCTTCCCCCTTCCTTCACCCTATCCTTTCCTCTCTCTCCTTCTCCCCCTCTCCTCCCACTCTCCTTCTCCCCTCTCTCCTTTCCCTCCCTTCCCCTCTCTCCTTCCCCACTTCTCTCCTTCTCTCCTCTCTCCTTCTCGCTGTATCCTTCCCCACTCTCTATTTCCCCCTCTCTCCTTCCTCCCTCTCTCCTTTCCCCATCTCTCCTTCTCCCCTCACTCCTTCCCGCCTTCCCACTCTCTCCTTCTCCCCATCTCCTTCTCCCCTCTCTCCTTCTCGCTTCATTCTCCTCTCTCTCCTTTCGCCTTCCTTCCCCCATCTCTCAATCCCCTTCCCCCCTCTTCTCCCCTCACTCCTACCCCCTTCCTTTACCCCTCTCCTTCCCCCCTCTCCCTTCTCCGGTTCTTCCCCTTTCTCCTTTTCTCCTCCCTACTTCCCCCTCTCTCTTCCCCCTCTCCTTCTTCCCCTCTCCTCCTCTCTCTCCTCTCCCCTCTCCCCTTGTCTCTCTCCTTCTTCCCCTCTCCTCCCCTCTCTCCTTCTCCCCCCTCTCCGTCTCCCCTCTCTCCTTCCCCCTCTATCCGTCACCCTCTCCTTCCCCCCTCTCTTTCTCCCCTCTCTCCTCTCCCCTCCCTCCTTCCCCCCTCACTTTCAGCACTCGTTCCTTCACCCCCCTCTCCTTCTCCCCTCTCTCCTTCTCCCCTCTCCCCTTCCCTCTCTCCTTCTCTCCGTCTCCTCCCCTCTCTCCTTCTCCCCCTCTCCTCCCCTCTCTCCTTCTCCCCCCTCTCCGTCTCCCCTCTCTCCTTCCCCCTCTATCCGTCACCCTCTCCCTACCCCCCTCTCTCCTTCTCCCCTCTCTCCTCTCCCCTCCCTCCTTCTCCCCTTCCCCCCTTACCTTCAGCACTCGTTCCTTTACCCCTCTCTCCTTCTCCCCTCTCTCCTTCTCACTTCGTTCCCCTCTCTCCTTCTCCCCTGTCTCCTTCCCCCTTCCTTCAACACTCTCTCCTTCTCCCGTCTCTCTTTCCCCATTCCTTCCCCCCTCTCCTTACCCGCTTCCTTCCCCTCTCTCCTTCTCCACTCCCTCCTTCCCCCTTCCTCCTCCTCTCTCCTTCCCCCTTGCCTTCCCCCCGTCTCCTTCACAACTCTCTCCTTCCCCCTCTCCTTCCCCCCCACTCTACTTCTCCCACCTCTCCTCCCTTCTCTGCTTCCTCCTCTCCTTCTCCCCTCTCTCTTTCCCCATTCCTTCCCCTCTCTCTTTCCCCCTCTCCTTCCCCCATCTCCTTCACCACTCTACTTCTCCCCTCTCTTCTTCCCCCTCTCCTTCACCACTCTCTCCTTCAGCCCTCTCTCCTTCCCCCTCTCCTTCCCCTCTCTCCTTCTCCGATCTCTCCTTCTCCCCTCTCTCCTTCACCCTCTCTCCTTCCCCCCTCCCCTTCACCACTCTCTCCTTCTCCTCTTTCTCCTTTCCCCCTTCTATTCCCTCTCCTTCCCCCTTCCTTCTCCCCCTCCTTCTCCACTCTCTCTTTCCCCCTTCCCTTCTGTCCTTCCCCCACTCCCTCCTTCTCCCCCTCCCCTCCCCCTTTCTCATTCTCCCTCTCCTTCCCCCCTCCTTCTCTTCTCTCTCAACCCCCTTCCTTCCCCTCTCTCCTTCTACCCTCTCTCCTTCCCCCCTCCGACCCCCTCTCCTTCCCCCCTCTCTCTTTCTCCACTTTACTTCCCCCTTTCTTCCCCTCTCTCCTTACCCCATCTCTCATTCCCCCTCTCCTTCTCCTCTCTCTCCTTCCCCCTTCCTTCCCCCTATCCTTTCCTCTCTCTTCATCTTCCCCCCTCTCCTCCCCCTCTCCTTCTCCCCTCTCTCCTTCTCCCCTCTTCCCTTCCCTCTCTCCTTCTCACCCTCTCCTCCCCTCTCTCCTTCTCCACTCCCTCCTTCCCCCTTCCTCCTTCTGTTTCTTTCTCCCCTCTCTCCTTCCCCCTCTCCTCCCCCCTCTCCCTTCTCCGGTTCTTCCCCTTTCTCCTTCTCCCCTCCCTACTTACCCCTCTCTTCTTCGCCCTCTCGTTCTCCCCCCTCTCCTCCCCTCTCTCCTTGTCCCCTCTCCCCTTCCCTCTCTCCTTCTCCCCCTCTCCTCCCCTCTCTCCTTTTCCCCCTCTCCCCTTCCCTCTCTCCTTCTCCCTCTCTCCTTCTCCCCTCTCCCTTTCCCTCTCTCCTTCTCCCTCTCTCCTTCTCCCCTCTCCCCTTCCCTCTCTCCTTCTCCCTCTCTCCTTCTCCCTCCTTCCCCCTTCTCCGTCTCCCCTCTCTCCTTCCCCTTCTATCCTTCCCCACTCTCTCCTTCGCCCCTCACTCCTTCGTCCCTCTCTCCATTCCCCATCTCTCCTTCTCCCCTCACTCCTTCCCCCCTCTCTCCTTCACCCCTCTCCTGCCCCCCTCTCCTTCTCCCCTCTCTCCTTCCCCCCCTTCCCTCTCACCTTCATCACTCGTTCCTTCACCCCTCTCTCCTTCTCCCCTGTCTCCTTCCCCCTCTCCTTCTCCCCGCTCTCCTTCCCCACTCTCCTTCTCCCCTCTCTCTTTCCCACTCCCTTCCCCTCTCTGTTTCCCCTCTCCTCCCCTCTTCCTTCCTCCCTCTCCTTCTCCACTCTTTCCTTTCCCCTTCCTTCCACTTTCTCTTTATCCCCCTCTCCTTCTCCTCTCTCTCCACCCCCTTCGTTCCCCTCTCTCCTTCTCCCCTGTCTCCTTCCCCCTTCTTTCTCCCCCTCCTTCTCCCCTCTCTCCTTCCCCTCTCTCCTTCTCCCCCTACCCTCCCCTCTCTCCTTCCCCCTTCCTTCTCCCCTCTCTCCTTCCACTCTCTCCTTCTCCCTTCGTTCCCCTCTCTCCTTCTCCCGTCTCCTTCCCCCTTCTTTCCTCCCTCCTTCTCCATTCTCTCCTTCCCCCTTCCTTCCCCTCATTCCTTCGCTCCCTCTCCTTACCCAATCTCCTTCTGCCCTCTCTCGTAACCCCTTTCCTTCCCCCCTCTCACCTTCCCCCCCTCTCTCTTTCTCCACCTCTCCTCCCCCCTTCCTTCCCCTCTCTCCTTCTCCCATCTCTCCTTCCCCTTTCCTTCCCCTCTCTCCTTCCCCCTCTCCTTCACCAGTCTCTCCTCCTCCTCTCTCTTCTCCCCCCCTTCCCCTCTCACCTTCACCACCCTCTCCTTCTCCCCTCTCTCCTTCCCCCTCTCCTTGTCCCCCTCTCCTTTCCTCCTCTCCTTCACCACTCTCTCCTTCTCCCCCTCCTTCCCCCTCTCCTTCCCCCCCCTCCTTCTCCCCTTTCTCCTTCTCCCTTCTTTCCCCTCTCTCCTTCCCCCTTCCCTTCTCCTCTCCCTCCTTCCCCCTCTCTACTTCTCCCCTCTCTCCTTCCCCTTTCCTTCTCCGCTCTCTCCTTCCCCGCTCTTACTTCTCCCCTCTCTCCTTCCCCCTCTCTCCTTCTCCCCATCTCCTTACCCCTTCCTTCCACGCTCTGTTTCTCCCCCCTCTCCTTCCCCCCTCTTTCCTTCCCCATTTCATCCCCTTTCTCCTTCTCCCCTCCCTACTTTCCCCTCTCACCTTCCCCCTCTCCTTCTCCCCTCTCTCCTTTCCCCTCTCCTTCCCCATCCCTCCTTCTTCCTCTCTCCTTCTCCTCTCTCCTTCCCCCTTCCTTCCCCCCTCTTTCTCCCCTCTCTCCTTCTCCCCTTCTCATTTCCCCTCTTCTTCCCCCTCCCTCCTTCTACCTCTATCCTTCCCCCCTCCTTCCCCCTCTCCTTCTCCCCTCACTCCTTCCCCCCTTCCCCACTCTCTCCTTCCCCCCTCTATTCATCCCCCTCTCCTTTCCCCCTTTCCCCTCTCTTTCTCCCCTCTCTCCTTTTCTCCTCCCTCCTTCACCCCTCTCCTTCCCCATCCCTCCTTCTCTCTCTTTCCTTCCCCCTTCCTTCCCCCCTCCTTCTCCCCTCTCTCCTTCTCCCCTCTCTTCTTCCCCTTCCTTCCACCCCTCCTTCTCCCCTCTCTCTTTCCCCCTGTCTACTTCCCCCCCTCCTTTCCCCATCTCTCCTTCTCCCCTCACTCCTTCCCCCCTTCCCACCTCTCTCCTTCTCGCTTCATTCTCCCCTCTCTCCTTCTCTCTCTCTCTCTCTTTTTGCATTCCTTCCCCCCCTCTCCATCCCCTTTTCCCCTTCTTCTCCCCTCTCTCCTACCCCATTCCTTCCCCCCTCTCCTTCTCCCCTCTCTCCTTCCCTCCTCTCCGTCTCCACTCTCTCCTTCCACATTCCTTACCCCCTACTCCACTTTCTTCTTCCCGTTTCCTTCCCCTTTCTCCTTCTCCCCTCTCTTTCCCCCCACTTCCCTCCCTCCATCTCCCCTCTCTCCTCCCCCTTCCTTCCCCTCTCTCCTTCTCCCCTCTCTCCTCCCCCCTTCCTTCCCCTCTCTCCTTCTCCACTCTCTTCTTCCCCCTTCCTTCTCCTGTCTCCTTCTCCCCTCTCTCCTTCCCCTGTCTGCCCCCTCTTTCCTTCCCTCCCTTCCCCCTCTTCTACCCCCTCTGCTCGCCACACTCCTTCTCCCCTCTCTCCTTCTCACCCTCTCCTTCTCCCCACTCTCCTTCCCCAGTCCTTGCTCCTCCTTCCCCTGTCCCCCGTCTCTCCTTCCCCGCTCCCTCACCCCCTCCTTCACAACTCTCTCCTTCTCCACTCTCTCCTTCCCCATCTCTCCTCCCCCTTCCTTCCCCTCTCTCCTTCCCCCTTCATTCCCCCCCTCCTTCTCCCCTCACTCCTTCCCCTTTCCTTCCCCTCTCTCCTTCCCCCCTCTCTTTCTCCACCTCTCCTCCCCACTTCCTTCCCCCCCTCTCCTTCTCCCATCTCTACTTCCCCTTTCCTTCCTCTCTCTCCTTCCCCCCTCTCCTTCACCGGTCTCTCCTCCTCACCTCTCTTCTTCTCCCACTCTCCTTCCCCTCTCTCCTTCCCACTCTCTCCATCCCCCCTCTCTCATTCTCCCCTCTTTCCTTCCCATTTCATTTCCCTCTCTCCTTCTCCCGTCTCTCCTTCCCCCTCTCTTTCCCCCCTCTCCTTCTCCCCTCTCTCCTTCCCCATCCTTCTCCTCTCTCGTTCTCCCCTTTCTCCTTCCCCCTTCTTTCCCCTCTCTCCTTCCCCCTTCCTTCCACTCTCCCCTTCACCCCTGTCTCCTTCCACCTTCCTTTCATTCCCCACCTCCTTCTCCCCTCTCTCCTTCCCCCCTCCCCCATCTCCTTCTCCCCGCTCTCATTCTCCCATCTCTCCTTCCCCCTCTCCTCCCCTCTCCCCTTCTCCACTCTCTCCTCCCCCTCCCTTCCCCTCTCTCCTTCTCCCCTCTCTTCCCCTCTCTCCTTCCCCCTTCTCTCCTTCCCTCCTCTCTCCTTCTCCCTTCTTTCCTACCCTCTCTCCTTCCCCCCTCTCCTTCACCACACTCTCCTTCTTCCCTTTCTCCTTCCCCCTTCCTTCCCCTATTTCCTTCCCCCCCACTCTCCTTCTCCCCATCCTTACTCTCTCCTTCTCCCCTCTCTCCTCCCCCCTTCTTTACCCTCTCTCCTTCTCCCCTTTCTCCTTCCCCCTTCCTTCCAGTCTCCCCTTCTCCCCTGACTCCTTCCACCTTCCTTCCTTTCCCCACCTTCTTCTCCGCACTCTCCTTACCCCTCTCCTTCCCCCCACTCTCAATCTACCCTCTCTCCTTCCCCTTTCCTTCCCCTCTCTCCTTTCCCCCCTTCTCCCCTCCTTCTCCTCTCTCTCCTTTCCCGTCTCTTTCCCCCACTCTCCTTCACAACTCTCTCCTTCAGCCCTTTCTCCTTCACCCATCATTCCCCTCGCCTTTCCCCTTCCTCCTCCCCTCCCCTTCTCCCCTCTCTCCTTCCCCCTTCCTTGCTCCTCCTTCCCCCTCTCCTTCACCACTCTCTCCTTCTCCCCTTTCTGATTCACCCTTCCTTCCCCATTATTTCTCCCCTCTCCTTCTCCCCTCTCTCTTTCCCCATTTCTTCCCCTCTCTCCTTCCTCCTCTCCTTCCCGCCGTCTCCATCACCACTCTCTCCTTCTCCCCTCTCTCCTTCCCCACTCTCTCCTTCCCCCCTCAACTTCACCACTCTCTCCTTCTCCCCTCTCTCCTTCCCCTTCACCTTCCCCCTCTCCTTCACCACTCTCTCCTTCTCCCCTCTCTGTTTCCCGTATCCTTCCCCTCTCTCCTTCCCCCTCTCCTTCAACACTCTCTCCTTCTCCTGTCTCTTTCCCCATTCCTTCCCTCTCTGCTTCTCCTCTCTCTCCTTCCCCCCTCACCTTCACCACAATCTCCTTCTCCCGTCTCTTCTTCCCCCTCTCCTTACCGCCGTCTCCTTCACCACTCTATCCTTCTCCCCCTTTTCTTCCCTACTCTCTCCTTCCTCCTCTACTTCCCCCTCACCTTCACCACTCTCCCCTTCTCCCCTCTCTCCTTCCCCCTCTCCTTTCCCTCCTCTCCTTCACCACACTCTCCTTCTCCCCTCTCTCCTTCCCCCCTTTCCTTCACCACTCTCCCCTTCTCCCCTCTCTCCTTCCCCCCTTCTATTCCCTCTCCTTCCTCCTTCCTTCTCCCTCTTCTTCTCCACTCTCACTTTCCGCTTTCCCTTCTCTCCTTTCCCCACTCCCTCCTTCCCCCCTCTACTTCACCACTCTCTCCTTTCCCCTCTCCTTCCCCATTCTCTCCTTCTCCCCTCTCTCCTTCACCCCTGTCTCCTTCCCCTTCTCCTTCCCCCTCTCCTTCACCACACTCTCCTTCTCCCCTCTCTCCTTCCACCCTTTCCTTCACCACTCTCTCCTTCTCCTCTCTCTCCATCCCCCCGTCCATTCCCTCTCATTCCCCCTTCCTTCTCCCCTCTCCTTCCCACTCCCTTCCCCTCTCTCTCTGTTTCTCCTCTCTCCTCCCCCCTTCCTTCCCCCTCTCCTTCTCCACTCTTTCCTTTCCCCTTCCTTCTACTTTCTCCTTATCCCCCTCTCCTTCTCCCCTCTCTCCACCCCATTTCTTCCCCCCTCTCCTTCTCCACTCTCCCCTTCCCCCTTCCTCCTCTCTCTTTCTCCCCTCATTCCTTCCACCTCTCCTCCCCACTCTCCTTCTCCACCCTCTCGTCCCCTTTCTCCTTCCCCCTCTTCTTCTCCCCCTCTCCTTCCCCCTCTCTTTCCCCCGTCTCCTTCACCACTCTCTCCTTTTCCCCTCTCTTTTTCCCCATTCCTTCCCCCTCTCCTTCTCCATTCTCTCCTTCTCCACTCTCTCCTTCCCCACTCTGTCCTTCCCCCTCTCCTTCACAACTCTCTCCTTCTCCCCTCTCTCCTTCCCCTTCACCTTCCCCCTCTCCTACACCACTCTCTCCTTCTCCACTCTCTCCTTCCCCCACCTCTCATTCTGCCTCTCATTCCACCCTCTCCTTCACCACACTCTCCTTCTCCCCTCTCTCCTTTCCCCTCTCCTTCCCCATTCTCTCCTTCTCCCCTCTCTCCTTCACCCCTGTCTCCTTCCCCTTCTCCTTCCCCCTCTCCTTCACCACACTCTCCTTCTCCCCTCTCTCCGTCCACCCTTTCCTTCACCACTCTCTCCTTCTCCTCTCTCTCCTTCCCCCCCGTCCATTCCCTCTCCTTCACCCTCTTCTTCTCCCCTCTCTCCTCCCCCCTCTCTTTCCCCCGTCTCCTTCACCACTCTCTCCTTTTCCCCTCTCTTTTTCCCCATTCCTTCCCCCTCTCCTTCTCCATTCTCTCCTTCTCCACTCTCTCCTTCCCCACTCTGTCCTTCCCCCTCTCCTTCACAACTCTCTCCTTCTCCCCTCTCTCCTTCCCCTTCACCTTCCCCCTCTCCTACACCACTCTCTCCTTCTCCACTCTCTCCTTCCCCCTCTCTCCTTCACCACTCTCTTCTTCTCCCCTTTCTCCTTTCCCCCTTCCATTCCCTCTCCCTTTCCCTTCCTTCTCCCCCTCCTTCTCCACTCTCTATTTCCCCCTTCCCTTCTCTACTTCCCCCACTCCCTCCTTCCCACGTCCTTTCCCCCTTTTCCTTCTCTCCTTCTCCATCTCGTTCCCCCTCTCTCATTCTCCCTCTCCCTCCCCCCTCTCCTCCTCTCTTTCCTCCCCCTTCCTTCCCCTCTCTCCTTCTCCCCTCTCTCTTTCCCCATTCCTTCCCCTCTCTCCTTCCCCCTGTCCTTCCCCCCTCACTTTCACCACTCTCTCCTTCTCCCCTCTCCTTCCCCTTCACCTTCCCCCTCTCCTTCACCACTCTCTCCTTCTCCCCTCTCTCCTTCCCCCCGTTCCTTCACCACTCTCTCCTTCCCCCTCTCTTATTCCCCCTCTCATTCCACCCTCTCCTACTCCCCTCTCTCCTTCCCCCCTCTCTCCTTCCCCTCTCTCCTTCATCACTCTATCCTTCTCCCCTCTCTCCTTCCCCCCCTTCCATTGCCTATCCATCCCCCTTCCTTCTCCCTCTCCTTCTCCACTCTCTCTTTCCCCCTTCCCTTCTCTCCTTCCCCCATTCCCTCCTCACCCCTTCTCTTCTCTCTCCTTCTCCCTCTCCTTCCCCCCTTTCTCATTCTCCCTCTCCTTCCCCCCGCTCCTTTTCCTCTCTCTCCTCCCCCTTCCTTCCCCTCTCTCCTTCTACACTCTCTCCTTCCCCCCTCCTACCCCCTCTCCTTCCTCCCTCTCTCCTTCCCTCTCTCTCTTTCTCCACCTCTTTCCCCCTTCCCTTCTCTCCTTCCCCCACACCCTTCTTCCCCCTCCTTCTACCCCTCTCCTTCCCCCCTCCTTTCCCCTCTCCTTCTCCTCTCTCTCCTCCTCCTTCCTTCCCCTCTCTCCTTCCCCCCTCCTCCCCCCTCTCCTTCCTCCCTCTCTCCTTCCCCCTCTCTCTTTCTCCACCTCTTTCCCCCTTCCCTTCTCTCCTTCCCCCACACCCTTCTTCCCCCTCCTTCTCCCCCTCTCCTTCCCCCCTCCTTTCCCCTCTCCTTCTCCTCTCTCTCCTCCCCCTTCCTTCCCCTCTCTCCTTCCCCCCTCCTCCCCCTCTCCTTCCTCCCTCTCTCCTTCCCCCTCTCTCTTTCTCCACCTCTTTCCCCCTTCCCTTCTCTCCTTCCCCCACTCCCTTCTTCCCCCTCCTTCTCCCCACCTCCTTTCCCCTCTCCTTCTCCTCTCTCTCCTCCCCCTTCCTTCCCCTCTCTCCTTCCCCCTCCTCCCCCCTCTCCTTCCTCCCTCTCTCCTTCCCCCCTCTTTCTTTCTCCACCTCTACTTCCCTCTTTCTTCCCCTATCTCGTGACTCCATCTCTCATTCCCCCTCTCCTTCTCGTCTCTCTCCTTCCTCCTTCCTTCCCCCTATCCTTTCCTCTCTCTCCTTCTCCCCCTCTCCTACCCCTCTCCCCATCCCCCTCTCCTTCCCCCCTCCTTCTCCTCTCTCCTACCCCTCTCTCTGCTTCTCCCCTCTCTCCGTTCCCTGCCTTCCCCTCTCTATCCCCACTTCTCTCCTTCTCCCCTCTCTCCTTCCCACCCCCTTCCCCTCTCTCTGTTTCCCCTCTCTCCTCCCCCTTCCTTCCCCTCTCTCCTTCTCCACTCTTTCCTTTCCCCTTCCTTCCACTTTCTCCTTATCCCCCTTTCCTTCTTCCCTCTCTCCACACCCTTCCTTCCCCTCTCTCCTTCCCCCTTCCTCCTACTCTCTCTTTCTCCCCCCTCTCCTTCTCCCCACTCTCCTTCTACACTATCTCATCCTCTTTTCCTTCCCCCTCTCCTTCTTTTCTCTCCATTCCCCCCTCTCTCCTTCCCCCCTCTCCTTCTCCCCTCTCTCCTTCACCCTTCCTTCCCCCTCTACTTTTTCCCACTCCTTCCCCTCTTTTCTTCTCCCCTCTCTTCTTCTCCACCTCTCCTTCCCCCTTCCTTCCCCCATCTCTCCTTTCTCATTCTCTCCTTCTCCCCTCTCTCCTTCCCTCTTCCTTCCCCTCTCTCCACATCCACCTCTCCTTCCCTTGTCCTTACCCACTTCCCTCACCGCCTCTCTCCTTCTCCACCTCTCCTTCCCCCTTCCATCCCCTCTCTCCTTCCCCATCTCTCCTTCCCGCCTCTCTCTCTCCTTCTCCCTTCTTTCCTTCCCCCCTCTCCTTCCACCTCTCCTTCCTCCCCTCTCCTTCACCACTCTCTCCTTCTCCCCTCTCTCCGTCCCCCTTCCTTCCCTTCTCTCCTTTCCCCACTGTCTCCTTCCCCCCTCTCTCCTTCTCCTCTCTCTCCTTTTCCCCCTCACCTTCCCCCCTCCCCTTCACCACTCTATCCTTCTCCCCTCTCTCCTTCCCCTTTTCTTCCTCTCTCTCCTTCCCGCCTTCTCCCCTCTCTCTCTATCTCCCCACTCTCCTTTCCCCTTCCTTTCCCCCCTCCTTCTCCTCTCTCTCTTCCACCCTCTCCTTCCCCCTTCCTTCTCATCTCTCCTTTCTCCTTCATACCCCATTTCCTTCCCTCACTCTCTCCTTGCCCCCCTCTTCTTCTCCCCTCTCTCCTTCGCCCCTCTCACCTTCCCCCCTCTCCTTCACCACTCTATCTCTCTCCCCCTCTCTCCTTCCCCCTCTCTCCTTCCCCCCTCACTCCTTCCCCCTCTCCTTCCCCCCCTCTCCTTCTCCCCTCTCACCTTCCGCCTTCCTTCTCCCCTCTCCTCCCCTCTCTCTTTCCCCATTCATTCCCCTCTCTCCTTCGCCCTTCTCTCCTTCCCCCTCTCCTACCTCACTCTCTCCTTCCCCCCTCACCTTCAGCACTCTCTCCTTCTCCCCCCTCTCCTTCCCCCTCACCCCTCACCTTCCCCACTCTCTCTTTCTCCCCTCTCTCCTTCCCCCCTTCCCCCCTCTTTCCTTCTCCCCTCTCTCCTCCCCCCTTCCTTCCCCTCTCTCCTTCCCCTCTCTCCTTCTCCCTTCCTCCTCCCCTTTCCTTCTCCCCTCTCTCCGTCCCCCTTCCTTGCTCTTCCTTCCCCCCTCTCTCCTTCCCCCTCTCCTTCACCACTCTCTCCTTCTCCCCTCTCTCCTTCCCCCTTCCTTCCCCTCTCCTTCCCCCTTCCTTCTCCCCTCTCCTTCCCCCTTCCTTCTCCCCTCTCCTTATCCCCTCTCTCTTTCCCCCGTCCTTCCCCTCTCTCCTTCTCCCCCTCCTTCCCCGTCTCCTTCCACCCTCTCCTTCACCACTCTCTCCTTCTCCCCTCTGTCTTTCCACCGTCTCTCTTCCCCCTCTCCTTCTCTCCTCTCTCCTTCCCCGTCTCCTTCCCCCCGTCTCCTTCACCACTCTCTCCTTCCCCACTCTTTCCTTCCCCCTCTCCTGCCCCCCTCACTTTCACCACTCTCTCCTTCTCCCCTCTGTTCTTCCCGTTCACCTTCTCCCTCTCCTTCCCCACCTCTCCTTCCCTCACTCCTTCCCCCCTCTCCTTCACCACTCTCTCATTCTCCGCTCTCTCCTTCCCCCCCTTCCTTCCCCTCTCTCCTGCACCGATCTCTCATTCTCCCCTCTCTCCTTCTCCCCTCTCTACTTACCCCTTCCTTCCCCTCTTTCCTTCACCACTCTCTCCTTCCCCCCTCCCTCTTTCTCCACCTCTCCTTCCCCTTCCTTCCCCTCTCTCCTTCTCCCTTCACTCCTTCCCCCTTCCTTCCACTCTCCTTCTCCACTCTCTCCTTCTCCCCTCTCTGCTTCCCCCTTCCTACCCCTCATTCCTTCATCACTCTCTCCTTCCCCCCTCTCCTTCTCTCTTCCTTCCCCTCTCTCCTTCTCCACCTCTACTTCCCCCTTCTATCCCCTCTCTCCTTCCCCCATAACTCCTTCCAGCCACTCTCCTCCCTTCTCTCCTTACCCCCTCTCCTTCTCCCTCTTCTTCCCCCCTCTCCCCTTCTCCACTCTCTCCTTCCCCCTTCTTTACCCTCTCTCCTTTTCCCACTCTCTCCTTCCCCCCTCTCCTTCCCCCCTCTCCTTCTCCCCTCTCTCCTTCTCACCTCTCTCCTTCCCCGCTCTCCTTCACCAATCTATCCTTCTCCCCTCTCTCCTTCCCCTTTTCTTCCTCTCTCTCCTTCCACCCTTCCCCCCTCTCTCCATCTCCCCTCTCTACTTCCCCCTTCCTTTCCCCCCTCCTTCTCCTCTCTCTCCTGCCCCCTCTCCTTCCCCTTCCTTCTCGTCTCTCCTTTCTCCTTCCGACCCCATTTCCTTCCCCCACTCTCTCCTTCCCCCCTCTCCCCTTCTCCCATCTCACGTTCCCCCCTCTCCTTCACCACTCAATCCTTCTCCCCTCTCTCCTTCCCCTTTCCTTCCCCCTCTCTCCTTCCCCACCATCCCCCCTCTCCTTCCCCCCTCTCTCCTTCCCCCCTCTCTCCTTCTACCCTCTCTCCTTCCGCCTTCCTTCTCCCCTCTCCTCCCCTCTCTCTTTCCCCATTCATTCCCCTCTCTCCTTCGCCCTTCTCTCCTTCCCCCTCTCCTACCTCACTCTCTCCTTCCCCCTCTCCTTCCCCCCTCACCTTCAGCACTCTCTCCTTCTCCCCCCTCTCCTTCCCCCCTCCCCCCTCCCCCCTCACCTTCCCCACTCTCTCTTTCTCCCCTCTCTCCTTCCCCCCCTTCCCCCCTCTTTCCTTCTCCCCTCTCTCCTTCCTCCTTCCTTCCACTCTCCCCTTCTCCCCTTTTCCTTCCCCCTTCCTTCCCGTCTCCTGTCGTTCCTTCCTTGCCCCCTCTCCTTCTCCCCTCTCTCCTCTCCCCTTCCTTCCCCTCTCTCCTTCTCCCCTCTCTCCTCCCCCCTTCCTTCCCCTCTCTCCTTCCCCCTTCCTTCCCCTCTCTCCTTCAGCCCTCTCTCCTTCTCCTTTCCTCCTCCCCTCTCCTTCTCCCCTCTCTCCGTCCCCCTTCCTTGCTCTTCCTTCCCCCCTCTCTCCTTCCCCCTCTCCTTCGCCACTCTCTCCTTCCCCCCTCTCTCCTTCCCCCTTCCTTCCCCTCTCCTTCCCCCTTCCTTCTCCCCTCTCCTTATCCCCTCTCTCTTTCCCCCGTCCTTCCCCTCTCTCCTTCTCCCCCTCCTTCCCCGTCTCCTTCCACCCTCCCCTTCACCACTCTCTCCTTCTCCCCTCTGTCTTTCCACCGTCTCTCTTCCCCCTCTCCTTCTCTCCTCTCTCCTTCCCCCCGTCTCCTTCACCACTCTCTCCTTCCCCACTCTTTCCTTCCCCCTCTCCTGCCCCCCTCACCTTCACCACTCTCTCCTTCTCCCCTCTGTTCTTCCCCTTCACATTCTCCCTCTCCTTCACCACTCTCTCCTTCTCCCCTCAATCCTTCCCCACCTCTCCTTCCCTCACTCCTTCCCCCCTCTCTTTCACCACTCTCTCATTCTCCGCTCTCTCCTTCCCCCCTCCTTCCCCTCTCTCCTGCACCAATCTCTCATTCTCCCCTCTCTCCTTCTCCCTTCTCTCCTTACCCCTTCCTTCCCCTCTTTCCTTCACCACTCTCTCCTTCCCCCCTCCCTCTTTCTCCACCTCTCCTTCTCCTTCCTTCCCCTCTCTCCTTCTCCCATCACTCCTTCCCCCTTCCTTCCCCTCTCCTTCTCCACTCTCTCCTTCTCCCCTCTCTGCTTCCCCCTTCCTTCCCCTCTTTCCTTCACCACTCTCTCCTCCCCCCCTCTCCTTCTCTCTTCCTTCCCCTCTCTCCTTGTCCACCTCTCCTTCCCCCTTCTATCCCCTCTCTCCTTCCCCCATCACTCCTTCCCGCCGCTCTCCTTCTCCCTTCTCTCCTTCCCCTCTCTCCTTCTCCCTCTTCTTCCCCCCTCTCCTTCACCACACTCTCCTTCTCCTCACTCTCCTTCCCCCTTCTTTACCCTCTCTCCTTCTCCCCTCTCTCCTTCCCCGCTCTCCTTCACCACTCTATCCTTCTCCCCTCTCTCCTTCCCCTTTTCTTCCTCTCTCTCCTTCCACCCTTCCCCCCTCTCTCCATCTCCCCTCTCTACTTCCCCCTTCCTTTCCCCCCCTCCTTCTCCTCTCTCTCCTGCCCCCTCTCCTTCCCCTTCCTTCTCGTCTCTCCTTTCTCCTTCCTACCCCGTTCCTTCCCCCACTCTCTCCTTCCCCCCCTCCCCTTCTCCCATCTCACCTTCCCCCCTCTCCTCCACCACTCCATCCTTCTCCCCTCTCTCCTTCCCCTTTCCATCCCCCTCTCTCCTTCCCCACCATCCCCCCTCTCCTTCCCCCCCTCTCCTTCCCCCTCTCTCCTTCCACCTCTCCTTGCCCCCTCTCTCCTTCCCCCCTCTCTCCTTCCGCCTTCTTTCTCCCCTCTCTCTTTCCCCATTCATTCCCCTCTCTCCTTCGCCCCTCTCTCCTTCCCCCACTCCTTCCGCCCTCTCCTTCACCACTCTCTCCTTCTCCCCTTACTTCTTCCCCCCTCACCTTCCCCACTCTCTCCTTCCCCACTCTCTCCTTCCCCCCTCTCCTTCACCACTCTCTCCTTCACCACTCTCTCCTTCACCACTCTCTCCTTCCCAACTCTCTCCTTCCCCCTCACCTTCACCACTCTCTCCTTCCCCTTCCCCCTCTCCATCACCACTCTCTCCTTCCCTCATCTCCTTCCCCCCACTCCTTCACCACTCTCTCATTCTCCCCTCTCCCCTTCCTCCCCTCCTTCCCGCTCTGCTTCCCCCCTCTCCTGCACCACTCTCTTATTCTCCCCTCTCTTCTTCCCCCTTCTTTCCCCTCTCTCCTTCCCCACTCTCTCCTTCCCCCTCTCCTTCCCCCCTCACCTTCACCACTCTCTCCTTCTCCCCTCTCTCCTTCCCCTTCACCTTCTCCCTCTCCCCTTCTCCCCTCTCTCCTTCCACCCTTTCCTTCCCCCTCTCCTTCCCCACTCTCTCCTTCTCCCCTCTCTCCTTCCACCCTTTCCTTCCCCCTCTCCTTCACCACTCTCTCATTCTCCCCTCTCTCCTTCCCCCTTCTTTACCCTCTCTCCTTCTACCCTCTCTCCTTCCTACTTCCTTCTCCCTTCTCCTTCTACCCTCCCTCCTTCCCCTCTCCTTCCTACTTCCTTCTACCTTCTCCATCTTCCCTCGCTCCTTCCCCTTTCCTTCCCCTCTCTCCTTCTCCCCTCGCTCCTTCCCCCTTCCTTCCCCTCTCCTTCTCCCCTCTCTGCTTCCCCCTTCCTTCCCCTCTTTCCTTCACCACTCTCTCCTTCCCCCCTGTCCATCTCCCCTCTCTCCTTCCCTCTTCCTTCCCCTCTCTCCATCTCCACCTCTCCTTCCCCTGTCCTTGCCCTCTTTCCTCCCCGACTCTCTCCTCATCTACCTCTCTTTCCCCCTTCCATCTCCTCTCTCCTTCCCCCATCTCTCCTTCCCGCCTCATTATGTTCTCCCTTCTCTCCTTCCCCTCTCTCCTTCCCCCTCTCCTTCCCAACTCTCTCCTTCTCCCCTCTCTCCTTCCCTCTTCCTTCCCCTCTCATCTTCCCCCACTCTCTCCTTCCCCCCTCTCTCCTTCTCCCCTCTCTCCTTCTCTCCTCTCACCTTCCCCTCTCTCCTTCGCCCCTTTCTCCTTCTCCCCTCTCTCCTTCCCCTTTTCTTCCTCTCTCTCCTTCCCCTTCCCCCCTCTCTCTTTCTCCCCTCTCTACTTTCCCCTTCATTTCCCCCTCCTTCTCCTCTCTCTCCCTTCCCCCGACTCCTTCCCCCTTCCTTCTCATCTCTCCTTTCTCCTTCGTGCCTCATTTCCTTCCCCACCTCTCTCCTCCCATCTCTCCTTCTCATTTCCTTCCCCTCTCTCCTTCTTCACTCTCTCCTTCTCCCCTCTCTCATTCCCCCCTTCCATTCCCTATCCTTCCCCCTTCCTTCTCCCCCTCCTTCTCCACTCTCTCTTTCCCCCTTCCCTTCTCTCCTTCCCCCATTCCCTCCTCCCCTCCTTCTCCTCTCTCTCCTTCTCCCTCTCCTTACCCCCTCTCCTTCTCCTCTCTCTCCTCCCCCTTCCTTCCCCTCTCTCCTTCTACCCTCTCTCCTTCCCCCCTCCTACCCCCTCTCCTTCCCCACTCTCTCCTTCTCCTTCCCCCCTCCTACCCCCCTCTCCTTCCCCACTCTCTCCTTCCCCCCTCTCTCTTTCTCCACCTCTTTCCCCCTTCCCCTCTCTCCTTCCCCCACTCCCTTCTTCCCCCTCCTTCTCCCCCTTCTCCTTCCCCCCTCCTTTTCCCTCTCCTTCTCCTCTCTCCTCCCCTTCCCTCCCCACTCTCCTTCCCCCCTCCTCCCCCCTCTCCTTCCTCTCTCTCTCCCTCCTTCCCCCCTCTCTCTTTCTCCACCTCTACTTCCTCCTTTCTTCCCCTCTCTCCTTACCCCCATCTCTCTTTCCCCCCTCCTTCTCCTCTCTCTCCTTCCCCCTTCCTTCCCCCCTATCCTTTCCTCTCTCTCCTTCTCCCCCTCTCCTCCCCCTCTCCTTCTCCCCTCTCTCCTTCCCCATCCTTCTTCTCTGTCCTACCCCTCTCTCTGCTTCTCCCCTCTCTCCTTCCCACTCCCTTCCCCTCTCTCTCCGCTTCCCCTCTCTCCTCCCCCCTTCCTTCCCCTCTGTCCTTCTCCACTCTTTCCTTTCCCCTTCCTTCCACTTTCTCCTTATCCCCCATTCTCTCTCCCCTCTCTCCACGCCCTTCCTTCCCCTCTCTCCTTGCCCCTTCCTCCTCCTCTCTCTTTCTCCCCTCTCTCCTTCCCCCTCTCCTCCCCCTCTCCTTCTCCCCACTCTCCTTCTACACCCTCTCATCTCCTCTTCCTTCCCCCTCTCCTTCTCGCCTCTCTCCTTCCCCCTCTCCTCCCCCCTCTCCTTCTCCCCACTCTCCTTCTACACCCTCTCGTCCCCTCTTCCTTCCCCCTCTCCTTCTCGCCTCTCTCCTTCCCCCTTCCTTCTTTTCTCTCCTTACCCCCATCTATCCTTCCCCCCTCTCTCTCCTTCGACCCTCTCTCCTTCCCCGTACCTTCCCCCTCTCCTTTTTCCCTCTCTCCTTCCCCACTACTTCCCATCTTTCCTTCTCCCCTCTCTTCTTCTCCAACTCTTCTTCCCCCTTCCTTCCTCTCTCTCCTTCCCCCATCTCTCCTTTCCCACTCTCTCCTTCTCCTCTCTCTCCTTCCCCCTTCCTTCTCCCCTCTCCTTCTCCCCTCTCTCCTTCCCCTTCACCTTCTCCCTCTCCTTCACCACTCTCTCCTTCTCCCCTCTCTCCTTCCACCCTCTCCTTCCCCCTTCTTTACCCTCTCTCCTCCTACCCTCTCTCCTTCCCCTTTCCTTCTCCCTTCTCCTTCTCCCCTCGCTCCTTCCCCCTTCCTTCCCCTCTCTCCTTCTCCCATCACTCCTTCCCCACTCTCCTTCTCCCCACTTTCCTTCCCTCTTCCTTCCCCTCTCTCCATCTCCACGTGTCCTTCCCCTGTCCTTACCCTCTTTCCACCCCACCTCTCTCCTCCTCCACCTCTCCTTCCCCCTTCCATCCCCTCTCTCCTTCCCGCCTCTTTCCTTCTCCCTTCTCTCCTTCCCCTCTCTCCTTCCCCCCCTTCTTCCCCCCTCCTTCCCCCTCTCCTTCCCAACTCTCTCCTTCTCCCCTCTCTCCTTCTCCCCTCTCTCCTTCTCTCCTCTCACCTTCCCCCCTCTCCTTCACCACTCTATGCTTCTCCCCTCTCACCTTCCCCTTTTCTTCCTCTCTCTCCTTCCCCTTCCCCCCTCTCTCTTTCTCCCCCCTCTACTTTCCCCTTCATTTCCCCCTCCTTCTCCTCTCTCTCCTTCCCCCTTCCTTCTCATCTCTCCTTTCTCCTTCGTGCCTCATTTCCTTCCCCACCTCTCTCCTCCCATCTCTTCTTCCCCTTTCCTTCCCCTCTCTCCTTCTTCACCTCTCCTATTCCCCTCTTTCCTTCCCCACTTCCATTCCCTATCCTTCCCCCTTCCTTCTCCCCCTCCTTCTCCACTCTCTCTTTCCCCCTTCCCTTCTCTCCTTCCCCCATTCCCTCCTCCCCTCCTTCTCCTCTCTCTCCTTCTCCCTCTCCTTACCCCCTCTCCTTCTCCTCTCTCTCCTCCCCTTCCTTCCCCTCTCTCCTTCTACCCTCTCTCCTTCCCCCCTCCTACCCCTCTCCTTCCCCACTCTCTCTTTCTCCACCTCTTTCCCCCTTCCCTTCTCTCCTTCCCCCACTCCCTTCTTCCCCCTCCTTCTCCCCCTTCTCCTTCTCCTCTCTCTGCTCCCCCTTAACTCCCCACTCTCCTTCCCCCCTCCTCCCCCATTCCTTCCTCTCTCTCTCTCCTCCCGCCCTCTCTCTCTTTCTCCACCTCTACTTCCTCCTTTCTTCCCCCTCTCCTTACCCCATCTCTCTTCCCCCCCTCCTTCTCTCTCTCCTTCCCCCTTCCTTCCCCCTATCCTTTCCTCTCTCTCCTTCTCCCCCCTCCTCCCCCTCTCCTTCTCCCCTCTCTCCTTCTCCCCTCTCTCCTTTGCCCCTCTCTCCTTCCCCCTTCCTTCTTCTCTCTCCTACCCCTCTCTCTGCTTCTCCCCTCTCCTTTCCCTGTCTTCCCCTCTCTCCTTCCCCTCTCTCTCCTTCTCCCCTGTCTCCTTCAACCTTCCTTCCTTTCCCAACCTCCTTCTCCCCTGTCTCCTTCCCCCACCCTTCTCGCCTCTCGTTATTCCTCCCTTCCTCCCTCTCCTTCTCCTCTCTCTCCTCCCCCCTTCCTTCCACTCTCTTCTTCTCCCCTCGCTCCTTCCCCCTTCCTTCCCCTCTCTCCTTCTCCCCTCTCTCCTTCCCCCTTCCTCCTCCCCTCTCCCCCCTCTTCCCCCATCTCCGTCCCCCTTCCTTGCTCCTCCTTCCCCCCTCTCTCCTTCCCCTCTCATTCCCCCTCTCCTTCACCACTCTGTCCTTCTCCCCTCTCTCTTTCCCCCTTCCTTCCCCTCTTTCCTTCACCACTCTCTCCTCCCCCTCTTTCTCCACCTCTCCTTCCCCTTCCTTCCCCTCTCCTCCCATCACCTCCTTCCCCCTTCCTTCCCCCCTCCTTCTCGCTTCTTTCCTTCCAAATTCCGTTCCCTCTCTCCTTCTCCCTTCCTTCCCCTCTTTCCTTCACCACTCTCTCCTTCCCCCTCTCTCCTTCTCTCTTCCTTCCCCTCTCTCCATCTCCACCTCTCCTTCCCCTGTCCTTACCCTCTTTCCTCCCCGCCTCTCTCCTTCTCCAACTCTCCTTCCCCCTTCCATCCCCTCTCTCCTTCCCCCATCACTCCTTCCTGCCTCTCTCCTTCTCCCTTCTCTCCTTCCCCCTTCCTTCCCCTCTCTCCTTACCCCACTCTCTCCTTCCCCCCTCTCTCCTTCCCCCTCTCTCCTTCCCCCCTCTCTCCTTCCCCCCCTCTCTCCTTCCCCCCTCTCTCCTTCTCCTTTTCTTCCTCTCTCCTTCCCCCTTCCCCTCTCTCTCCTTCCCCCTTCCTTCCCCTCTATCCTTCCACCCCCTCTCCTTCCCCCTCTCCTTCCCCCGTCTCCTTTACCACTCTCTCCTTCTCCCCTTTCTCCTTCCCCTTTCCTTCCCCCAATCTCTCCTTCCCCCTTCCTTCCCCTCTCTCCTTCTCCCCTCTCTCCAACCCCCTTCCTTGCTCCTCCTTCCCCCCTCTCTCCTTCCCCTCTCCTTCCCCCTTCTTTCTCCCCTCTCCTTATCCACTCTCTCTTTCTCCCTTTCTTCCCCTCTCTCCTTCTCCTCCTCCTTCCCCCCTTCTCCTTCCCCCCTCTCCTTCACCACTCTCTCCTTCCCCCTTCTCCTTCCCCCCTCTCCTTCACCACTCTCTCCTTCCCCCTTCTTTCCCCTCTCTCCTTCTCCACTCTCTCCTTCCCCCTCTCCATCCCCCCTCACCTTCACCACTCTCTCCTTCTCCCCTTTTTCCTTCCCCTTCACCTTCCCCCTCTCCTTCACCACTCTCTCCTTCTCCCCTCTCTCCTTCCCCCTCTCCTTTCCCCCTCTCCTTCACCACACTCTCCTTCTCCCCTCTCCTTCCCTCTCTCCTTCCCCTCTCTCATTCCCCCTTGCTTCCACTCTCCCCTTCTACCCTGACTCCTTCCCCCCTTCCTTCCTTCCTTTCCCCACCTCTTTCTCCCCTCTCTCCTTCCCCCTTCCTTCCCCTCTCTCCTTCCCCTTTCCTTCCCCTCTCTTCTTCTCCCCTCTCTCCTTCCCTCTTCCTTCTCCCCTCTCCCCTTCCCTCTTCCTTCTCCCCTCTCCTTCCCCTCTCTCTTTCCCCACCTCTCCTTCCCCCCTCTCCTTCACCACTGTCTCCTTCTCCCCCCTCTCCTTCCCCCCCCTCTGCTTTTCCCTCTCCTTCCCCCCTCACCTTCATCACTTTCTCCTTCTCCTCTCTCTCCTTCTCCCACTTCTTCTCCCCCTCTCCTTCTCCCCTCTCTGCTTCTCCCCTCTCCTTTCCCCTGCCTTCTCCTCTCTCCTTCTCCTGTTCTCTCCTTCCCCCCTCTCTTTCTCCGCTCTCTCCTCCCCCCTTCCTTCCCCCCTCACCTTCTCCACTCTTTCGATTCCCCTTCCTTCCACTTTCTCCTTATCCCCCACTGCTTCTCCCCTCTGTCCACCCTCTTCCTTGTTGTGCCCTCTCTTTCACCCCCCTTCACTCTATCTCCTTCTGACAACCCTCCTCCCCCTCTCTTTCACTCCCTGCCCATCCCCCCTTCGCCCTCTCCTTCCACCCCACTGCTACACCCCCTCTCCTTCCACCCTTCCCCTCTCTCCTTCCCACACTCTTTCCCTCACTCTTTCCCCCTCTTTCCTTCCCCCCCAACATCCCCTCCCCCTTCCCACTCCATTCCCCTCTCTCCTTCCCCCAACTCCTTCTGACATCTCTCCTCTCCACTCTCTGCCTCCGTCTCCTTGCCCCTCTCCTTCCCCCCCTTCTCCCTCTACTCCCCCTTTTCCCCCAATCACCTTTGCCCCCTTCCCCCTCTTCTTCCCCACTCTCCTTACCCCCGCTCTCCTTCCCCCCACTCTCAACCCCCACTCTCTCCTTCCCCCCCTCCCCCTCTCCTTCCCATCTCTCCTTCCCCCTCTCCTTACCCCGTCTCTACTTTCATCCTCTCTCTGTCCCCCCTCCTTTCCCCCTCTCCTTCCCCTTTCCCTCCCTCTCCTTCCCTCCTCTGCTTCCCCTCACCTTATCCCATCTCTACTTTCATCGCCTCTCCTTCCCCCTTTCTTTCCTCCTCTCTCCTCATACCCCCTCTCCTTTCCCACCTCTCATTACACCCCTTCCCCCTGCTTTCCACCCTCCCTCCTCCCCCTCCTTCCCCCCCTTTCTCTTTCCCCCCCTTCTCCCACTCTCCATCTTATCCCTCTATCCCTCCCTCCTTCCCCCACTCTCTCTCTCTCTCTGTGGACCTTGTGTTCTTTTACCCCTTTGTCTCAAAAATATTCACCTTGTGCTACAAAATATTTCCATCTCTCCCACTTCAAATACCCACCAGTCACATTGCTGTGTGTGGGACGGTTTTATTTGTTTAAAATATCAACAAAAGAAGCTGGAGAGGGTGTGAGAGAGGGGACAGAGAGAGAGAGAGAGAGAGAGAGAGACATACGGACAGACAGAGAGAGAGAGAGAGAGAGACATACGGACAGAGAGCTCCCCTCCCAGATACTCAGGGAATTGAATTGAACCGGCCAACCTGTGTCTTATTTTTGTGATTATCACATTTGATCACCCAGGCTGTACACATCCCACATTACTCTGACATTAGAACAAGTCTTTGGGGAGAGTTTCTCATTTAAGATTTTAATTTCCTTCTTGGGGAGTCTGGTCTGTCAGACATTTTCTGGGGATTGGTATATTTGTCTTAAATCACAAGTCCCCAATTACTTTAATCCCAGGCTTCAAGTCTGTTTGAAAAATTACAGGGCCGCAATCTGACAGGAACCAGTTACCCAGAGGCCCCTAAAACCCAGGGTCCTCCAGAGGAGATGAAACCTTGGGGTAAATAAACACACAACTCACGTGGGCCCGCACGGGGTGCAGCCTGTCGACCAGGCCTCAGGCCTCAGACCCATGTTCCCCCTCTGGATGTCGTTCTTTCCTGGCCTTGAACATTTTGGATCTTCATGTTGCAGATTTCCAAACAAAGGTTCCTCGGGATAAAAGAGAGAAAAGATCACGTGAAAGGGGGAGCGAGAGCATTTTGAAGGCAAGCTTAAAATCCCAGGTTTAAAATCACCCCTGCCAATCCCCAATGTATCAAAATATCTAACACAGTCAACAGTGGAACATGGTGTGGGAGCAGATCTTCCCAGGGATTGGAGGGGGATAGTGAGGGAATAGCATCAGATTCTTACACTCTGCAGTGACCTGGGATCAATTGCCTTTTACTGAAAACAGTTTCCAACTTGTATGTGCCTGTAGATCCCTCCAGTCTGAAACCCCCATTATCCTCTATCCTGTCTCCTCTCTCTCAGCCAATGGTGTATTCATTCTGTTACTGACCCTTCAGTCCCTTCAGACACAGCAAGATCCCACAAGTAGCAGTGGGACCACAGACAGGTTGTGTATTTCACTGATGCTGGTTAAGGGTTCAATTCTGGCTTCAGGATGACAAAGATCCTGCTGTTTGACAAATTCAAACCAGTTCCCACATTGTTTCTTCTCTAGGCACTCGCTTGCACTTGCTCTCTCTCTCTCTCCACCCTCCCCTTCTCCATCTCTAACCTTTTTCCCTTTCTCTGATTTAATCTTGTACATGGTAATCTTTATCTTACCTTTTAAAAGTTTGCAACATTTATATTTGACAATATTCCCTTTGATAAACAGTTTCCCAGCAGTCTCTGTGCCAGCAATGCTGTGGGCCATTGACGCACAGGGAGATCCCACAGGGTACTCCCTTCCTGCTCCAGAATGTGCTCCAATCCCACTTTCTGTCCAACAAGAGACTGTGGATATCTTTGAGACTCATGTTTGTTTTTTTTAAAATCAGCCCCTCCATCCCAGGATTTAATTTTGTGGATGGTACTTTCTAGAAGGAAGTGATTGGAGCTGGGCGATGATGGAATATTGGAGAGCCCCGTTCTCTCCCCCCTCTCCAAGATCCTGTCTCCCCTTCCCAGCCCAGCTACAAAGACACATCTTATCCCTCTATCACTCCCTCCTTCCCACAAACACTCTCTCTGTGCATCTTGTGTTCTTTTACCCCTTTTTCTCAAAACATTCACGTTGTGCTGCAAAATACCCACGAGTCACATTGCTGTGTGTGGGATGGTTTTATTTGTTTAAAATATTAACAAAAGAAGCTGGAGAGGGTGTGAGAGAGGGGACAGAGAGAGAGAGAGAGAGAGAGAGATAGAGAGAGATCCCCTCCCAGATACTCAGGGATTGGGCCAACCTGGGTCTTATTTATGGGATTATCACATTTGGTCACCCTTCTCGCAATGTAGGCCACTCTGCAGGTGGTTTGAGACACAGCAAGATCCCACAGTAGTATTACTCTGATGTTACAACAAGTCTTTGGATAGAGTTTCTCATTCAAAATTTTACTTTCCTCTTTGGGGGAGTCCTGTCTGTCAGACACTCACTGGGGATTGATGTGTTGGTGTCAAATCCCAGGGTTTAAAAATGTGTTGCTGGAAAAGCGCAGCAGGTCAGGCAGTATCAAAGGAGAAGGAGAATCGGCGTTTCGGGCATAAGCCCTTCTTCAGGAATGATAAGGGTGTGCCAAGTGGGCTAAGATAAAAGGTAGGAAGGAGGGATTGGGGGAGGGGCGTTGGGAATGCGATAGGTGGAAGGAGGTTACGGTGAGGGTGATAGGCCGGAGAAGGGGTGGGAGTGGAGAGGTCAGGAAGAAGATTGTAGTTTAGGAAGGTGATGCTGAGTTCGAGGGTTGGGACTGAGACAAGGTGGGGGTGGAGGGTAAATGAAGAAGCTGGAGAAATCTGTATTCATCCCTTGTGGTTGGAGGGTTCCTAGGCGGAAGATGAGGCGCTCTTCCTCCAGGCGTCGTGTTACCATGGTCTGGCGATGGAGGAGGCCCCGTTACTTTAACCCCAGACTCAGTCTCCAGGATATGAATGGGACAAGACAGGTTTGATCAAAGATCAACGATTCCCACTGGGTGGAGATTCCAGAATGAGGGAGAACATGTCACATCCAACAGCTGGAATAGATAGAGAGGAAAGCTGCTTGCTGCTTCTGGGGCGAGGATTAGGATCATCTTCGAAAACCCGAACAATACTCTGAAACACTTTCAGGACTAAAATGAAGGAACACAGCCTTCCATTTCACACCAGGATGTTGTACAGACTTTTCTTACTCACTCACTGAACCTGTCCAACCCCCTTTCCCAGCCTCTCTCTGTCCTCTTGGTATTTTCCTATCCCACATCACTTGGTGTTATCAGCAAATGGAACCGAGGGTCCCATCATCTCAGTCATTCATACAGATTATGCCCAGTGTTCAGTGGGGAACAGAGAATGATCCACTCCCATCTGCTGCTGTACAGCTCATGTCTGTCTTCGAGTCAGCTCTGAAACATCTCGAGGACACTCCCATCCTGTCTCTGGGGGGTCTCTGGATTCCTTGGGACCAGCTGAGTTAGTTTTCGAGTTAACATCATCAGACTAGTCACCTATACAAAGCATTGGTCAGATCACATTTGGAATATTGTGTTCAGTTCTGGGCAACTCAGTGAAGGAAGGGTGTTAAAGCCCTGGACAGAGTTCAAAAGGACATTTACAAGACTGACATTAGGAATGAAGGATTTTAGATACAAGGAAAGATTAAAGAGATTGGGTTTGTTCTCCTTGGAGCAGAGAGATTAAGAGGTGACCTTATGGAGGAGTTCAAAATGTGAAACAATTTTGAAAGGGGAAAGAATGATATTCTATTTCCACTAACTAGTATGTAAGACACGGGGGATCCAACAAAGGGACCCTGGAGTTGCAGGTTCATAGTTCCTTCAAAGGTACGCAGGATAGTCTTTGTCTTAAAATGACACAGTTACTCTGTTTCCTGGTTTGCAACTGATTTCACAACTTCTTATATTCGACTTTCAATGCTCCCTCTGTCCCCTCATCTTATATTGGCTGGTATCCCTTTTAGACTGTCCTTCAGCGCCTCAGTGCCATCCCAGCCTCTGGAACCAGGGAGGCAGTGTACTACCTGGTGTCAGATCCCCACCCTCACATCTGCCTAGTTCCCTTACAATGCAATACCCCAATCAGTGTCAATCTCCCTCTTCAGTCATTTTCTGCATGAATTAAAGTGGTTTAGATTAGCGGAAGGTTCCTTTAGACTGAGGAAATAACTAATCTAACTCCTTTATTTAAAAAGGGAGGGAGGCAGAAAGCAGGAAATGACAGGACCAGTTCAATTAACTTCTGACCAAGTCATCATGTGAAACGTTTTCATCTTTCTGTGGTTCCTAACAGTTACACATGTCCTGTATTATAATATTGCAGTAATTCATGTTGGTATTTCAGGGGGAGGGTGTGCTGCCTTGTTACTGGATGGTGAAAGAAGAATAAAGGACCCAGTCGGACATTTCTCTATAAAACATATCAGTTTCATTCATTCAGACAGTGGCTGCCATTCCTCCTCCTGGCCGCGAGAGGGAGCCACTCCAGTCTTCCAGGATCTCACCCATGGCGACTGATGATGGAAATCTATCAGACAGGGCCCCCTCCAATTTCTCCTCTAGCCTCTTGCAGGAAGGTGTCTCAAACATTTGAGGAACAGCTCAATCTAGCCATCTCCCCCCCATCACTATCCAGTAAATCAATGAGTGTCTTTCTCCACTAAGTAGAATGCTGCCTACCTACTGCTGGCTACGCCCGATGGGGGTGAAGAAGGTGTTAGTTGAACATTAATCTTCAGAGGATCTCAGTTTGGGGTGGGCAGGAAGAGTGTCCACAGACCCTCCCACAATGCAATGCATCTTGTGGAGGTGGGAACATGTCAGAGACTTTACCTGCTACTCTCCTGCCTGATCATTCTTCAGTGTCCCCCAGTCTCTGTCCCCCCCCCCCCCCCCCCATCCCCAAATCCAAACCAATTCCACACTGAGTTTTCAGAGAGGTTTCAGAATTTGCCTTCATTGATGTTCAGGTGACGATATTAGGTGCAGTTGATGGCAATCCGGAGAGTGGCTGGAGATTGATACATATCCGATGTGATATATCATTCTTCCCTTTGTACATTGTTCATGTTCCTGTTGGAAACTGGTCACTGATACCCCAGATTGGTTGCTGGGATGCAGATGCCCCTTGGCCTGCTTTGATCGCTCCCCTACCATTTGGCATCCTTTAAGAAACAGAGAAATTTATGATGATAAAAAGAAAATGTGATGTTGAACAAAATTTTGGCTGCCTAAAACCCATCATGTTCTCAGTTATTTTACTGCAGCATTATGGGAACTTAAAAGTACAGAGGAGGACCCTGAGCCTTTTGTACTTTGAAACAGCAGACATGTTGGGTCCCCCATCTCCAAGTGAAACCTGCAAGTTCCTTATCCTGAACAAGTTCTCCAACTCTCTTCCATTTATTCCTGGAACTAGGTTCCACTACCTTTTTCTGTCAAATATTCCTAGATGCTGAGAACTCAAAATAAGTAAACAGTTCTCCTCATCTGCCGTATTAGTGATATCGCAATGAGATTGAATCTCTGGTTATACACTATTGAGATTCCTTCACATTGGGAATAACCTCCATTGTGTAGAGTGGCACTATCACTGTGTTAAATAGACTCCGAACAGACCCAGGAACACAAGAGTGGGCTATGGGCCAGCAACAGCAGCAGAGTTGTATTCCAACACAATCTGTCACCTCATGGTCTGGCATATCCCCCCACTCAAGCATTTCATTCATGAAGTTGCCAACAAGATAAATTTTGTGGGACTGTAGGAACCCGAACATGTCTGCTGTCTATTGTAGAGAATTAGCAGTACCTGTCTATATTTGAGAGAACAGCAGTCCCTGTCTATAATACAGGGAACAGCAGTCCCTGAGTATAATACAGGGAACAGCAGTCCCTGTCTATAATACAGGGAACAGCAGTCCCTGAGTATAATACAGGGAACAGCAGTCCCTGTCTATAATACAGGGAACAGCAGTCCCTGTGTATGATACAGGGAACAGCAGTCCCTGCCTATAATACAGGGAACAGCAGTCCCTGTCTATAATACAGGGAACAGCAGTCCCTGTCTATAATACAGGGAACAGCAGACCCCGTCTATAATACAGGGAACAGCAGTCCCCGTGTATAATACAGGGAACAGCAGTCCCCGTCTATAATACAGGGAACAGCAATCCCCGTCTATAATACAGGGAACAGCAGTCCCCGTCTATAACACAGGGAACAGCAGTCCCTGTCTATAATACAGGGAACAGCAGTCCCTGTCTATAATACAGGGAACAGCAGACCCTGTCTATAATACAGGGAACAGCAGTCCCTGTCTATAATACAGGGAACAGCAGTCCCTGTCTATAATACAGGGAACAGCAGTCCCTGTCTATAATACAGGGAACAGCAGTCCCTGTGCATAATACAGGGAACAGCAGTCCCTGTCTATAATAGAGGGAACAGCAGTCCCTGTCTATAATACAGGGAACAGCAGTCCCTGTCTATAATAGAAGGAATAGCATTCCCTGTCGATAATACAGGGAATAGCAGTCCCTGTCTATAATACAGAGAACAGCAGTCCCTGTCTATAATACAGGGAACAGCAGTCCCTGTGTATAATACAGGGAATAGCAGTCCCTGTGTATAATACAGGGAATAGCAGTCCCTGTCTATAATACAGGGAATAGCAGTCCCTGTCTATAATACAGGAAATAGCAATCCCTGTCTATAATAAAGGGAACAGCAGTCCCTGTCTATAATAGAGGGAACAGCAGTCCCTGTCTGTATACAGGGAACAGCAGTCCCTGTTGGTGATACAGGGAACAGCAGTCCCTGTCTATAATACAGGGAACAGCAGTCCCTGTCTATAATACAGGGAACAGCAGTCCCTGTCTATAATACAGGGAACAGCAGTCACTGTCTATAATACAGGGAACAGCAGTCCCTGTCTATAATACAGGGAACAGCAGACCCTGTCTATAATACAGGGAACAGCAGACCCTGTCTATAATACAGGGAACAGCAGTCCCTGTCTATAATACAGGGAACAGCAGTCCCTGTTGGTGATACAGGGAACAGCAGTCCCTGTCTATAATACAGGGAACAGCAGTCCCTGTCTATAATAGAGGGAACAGCAGTCCCTGTCTGTATACAGGGAACAGCAGTCCCTGTCTATAATACAGGGAACAGCAGTCCCTGTTGGTGATACAGGGAACAGCAGTCCCTGTCTATAATACAGGGAACAGCAGTCCCTGTTGGTGATACAGGGAACAGCAGTCCCTGTCTATAATACAGGGAACAGCAGTCCCTGTCTATAATACAGGAACAGCAGTCCCTGTCTATAATACAGGGAACAGCAGTCCCTGTCTATAATACAGGGAACAGCAGTCCCTGTTGGTGATACAGGGAACAGCAGTCCCTGTCTGTGAGACAGGGAATGAGGAGCCCCTGCCTGTGAGAGAGGGAACGAGGAGTCCCTGTGTATCTAGTAGCAAACAACGGTCCCTGTTTGTATAATGGAGAACAGCTGCCTGAGTGTAGATTTTAGAAAACAGCCATCCTTATTTTTATTGCAATTGTACCAGCCTCCACCACATCCTCTGGCAGCTCATTCCATAAACGTACCACTCTCTGTGTGAAAACATTGCCCCTTAGGTCCCTCTTATATCTTTCCCCTCTCATCCTAAACCGATGCCCTCCAGTTCTAAACTCCCCACCTCATGGAAAAGACTTTGTCTATTTACTCTATCCATTTCTGGACTTCCCCACCCCAGGGAAAAGACTTTGTCTATTTACCCTATCCATGCCCCTCATAATTTTGTAAACCTCTATAAAGTCACCCCTCAGCCTCTGATGCTCCAGGGAAAACAGCCCTAGCCTATTCAACCTCTGCCTGTAGCGCAAATCCTCCAACCCTGGCAATATCCTTGTAAATCTTTTCCGAACTTTTCAAGTTTCACAACATCTTTCTGAGACCAGAATTGCACTCAATATTCCAACAGTGTCCTGTACAGCCGCAACATGACCTCCCAACTCCTGTACTCAATACTCTGACCAATAAAGGAAAGCATACCAAACACCTTCTTCACTATTCTACCTACCTGTGACTCCACTTTCAAGGAGCTATGAATCTGCACTCCAAGGTCTCTTTATTCAGCAACACTCCCCAGGACCTTATCATTAAGTGTATAAGTCCTGCTAAGATTTGCTTTCCCAAAATGAAGCACCTCACATTTATCTAAATTAAACTCCATCTGCCACGTCTAAGCCCATTAGCCCATCTGATCAAGATCCTGTTGTAATCTCAGGTAAGCTTCTTCGCTGTCCATTACACTTCCAACTTTGGTGTCAGCTGCAAACTTACTAACTACACCTCTTATGCTCACATCCAAATCATTTATATAAATGATGAAAAGTAGTGTACCCAGCACTGATTCTTGTGGCTCTCCACTGGTCACAGGCCTCCAGTCTGAAAAACACCCCTCCATCATCACCCTATGACTTCTACCTTTGACCCAGTTCTGTATCCAAATGGCTACTTCTCCCTGTATTCCATGAGATCTAACCTTGCTAATCAGTCTCCCATGGGGAACCTTGTCGAATGTCTCACTGAAGTCCATGTAGATCACATCTACCACTCTGCCCTCATCAATCCTCTTTGTTACTTCTTCAAAAAACTAAATCAGTTTTGTGAGACATGATTCCCCACGCACAAAACCATGTTGCCTATCCCGAATCAGTCCCTGCCTTTCCAAATACATGTACATCCTGTCCCTCAGGATTCCCTCCAACAATTTGCACACCGTTGAGGTCAGGCTGACCGGTCTATAGTTCCCTGGCTTGTCCTTACCACCCTTCTTAAACAGTGGCACCACGTTTGCCAACCTCCAGTCTTCCGGCACCTCACCTGTGACTATCGATGATACAAATTTCTCAGCAAGAGGTCCAGCAATCACTTCTCTAGCTTCCTACAGAGTTCTCACGTACACCTGATCAGGTCCTGGGTATTTATCCACCTTTAACCGTTTCAAGGCATCCAGCACTTCCTCCTCTGTAATCTGGACATTTTGCAAGATGTCACCATCTATTTCCCAACATTCTATATGTTCCATATCATTTTCCACAGTAGATACTGATGCAAAATACTCATTTAGCATCTCCCCCATTTTCTGTTGCTCCACATAAAGGCCGCCTTGCTGAACTTTGAGGGGCACTATTCTCTCCCTAGTTACCCTTTTGTCCTTAATGTATTTAATAAAACCCTTTGGATTCTTCTTCATTCTATTTGCCAAAGCTATCTAATGTCCCCATTTTGCCCTCCTGATTTCCCTCTTAAGTATACTCCTACTTCCTCTATTCTCGAAGGATTTACTCGATCTATCCTGTCTATTCCTGACATATGCTTCCTTTTTTTTCTTTACCAAACCCTCAATTTCTTTAGTCATCCAGCATTCCCTATTCCTACCAGCCTTCCCTTTCACCCTGACAGGAATATACTTTCTCTGGATTCTTGTTATCTAATTTCTGAAGGCTTCCCATTTTCCAGCCATTCCTTTACCTGCGAACATCTGCCTCCAATCAGCTTTCGAAAGTTCCTGCCTAATACCGTCAAAATTGGCCTTTCTACAATTTCGAACTTCAACTTTTAGATCTGGTTTATCCTTTTCTCATTACTATTTTAAATCTAATAGAATTATGGTCGCTGGCCCCAAAGTGCTCCCCCACAGACTCCTCAGTCACCTGCCCTGCCTTATTTCCCAAGAGTAGGTCAAGTTTTGCATCTTCCCTAGTTGGTACACCTACATACTGAATCAGAAAATTGTCTTGTACGCACTTAACAGATTTCTCTCCATCTAAACCTTTAACACTATGGCAGTCCCAGTCTATATTTGGAAAGTTAAAATCCCCTACCATAACTACCCTATTATTCTTACAGATAGCTGAGATCTCCTAACAAATTTGTTTCTCAATTTCCCTCTGACTCTTGGGGGATCGATAATCCAATCCCAATAATGTGATCATCCCTTTCTTATTTCTCAGTTCCACCGAAATAACTTCCCTGGATGTAGTTCTGGGAATATCCTCACTTTGCACAGCTGTCATGCTATCCCTTATCAAAAATGCCACTTCCCCTCCTCTCTTGCCTCCCTTTGTATCCTTCCTAAAGCATTTGTATCCTGGAACATTAAGCTGCCAGTCCTGCCCATCCCTGAGCCATGTTTCCGTAATTGCTATGATATCCCAGTCCCATGTTCCTAACCATGTCCTGAGTTCATCTGCCTTCCCTGTTAGGCCCCTTGCATTGAAATAAATGCAGTTTCATTTATTAGTCCTACCTTGTCCCTGCCTGCCCTGACTGTTTGATTGACTTATGTTCTCAGCTGTACCCGTCTCAGATTGATCTCTTTCCTCACTATCTCCCTGGGTCCCACCCCCCCACCTTACTAGTTTAAATCCTCCCGAGCAGCTCTAGCAAATTTCCCTGCCAGTATATTAGTCGCCTTCCAATTTAGGTGCAATCCGTCCATCTTGTACAGGTCACTTCTACCCCAAAAGAGATTCCAATGATCCAAAAATGTGAATCCTTCTCCCATACACCAGCTCCTCAGCCATGAATTCATCTGCTCTATCCTCCTATTCCTGCCCTCACTAGCTCGTAGCACCGGGAATAATCCGGATATTACTACCCTTGAGGACCTCCTTTTTAAATTTCTGCCTAACTCTCTGTAATCTCCCTTCAGAATCTCAACCTTTTCCCTTCCTATATCATTGGTTCCAATGTGAACAATGACCTCCTGCTGGCCCCTCTCCCACTTGAGAACATTCTGCACCCTCTCTGAGACATCCTTGATCCTGGCACCAGGGAAACAACACACTATTCTACTTTTTCTCTGCTGGCCACAGAAACCTGTCTGTACCTCTGACTACAGAATCCCCTAACACAATTGATCTCTTGGAAGCCAACGTACCCCTCGTTGCATTAGAGCCAGTCTCAATACCAGAAACTTGGCTGTTCATGCTACATTCCCCTGAGAATCCATCACCCCCTACATTTTCCAAAACAGCATACTTCTTTGAAATGGGTTTATCCACAAAAGACTCCTGCACTAGCTGCCTACCTCTCCTACCCTTCCTGGAGTTAACCCATCTATGTGACTGTATCTGAGACTTTCCCCCTTCCTATATCTGTCATCCATCACATACTGTTGCTGTTGCAAATTCCTCATTGCTTCTATCTGTCTCTCCAACCGATCCACTCAATCTGATAAGATTCGCATCCACCAGCATTTATGGCAGATATAATCCGCAGTAACCTTTAAAATCTCTTTAAACTCCCACATCTGACATGAAGTACATATCACTGCAAAGGCCATTTTTGCTCCTTCACAATCTACAGACCCTGAAAATACACCGTCTTATTCCTCTACAAACACTGCCCCAGGTTAAATTAATAGTTATGGCTTATATTTTAAATTTAATCAAGAGACTTATCTCCAAAAACATATAATCAAGAAAGAATCCACTATACTCACTACTGCAGCCTCTCTCTTGGACAGACTTAAAACAATTAACTTATCTGTGTCTATGCTGTGAACTTCACCCAACAGTTCCTCCAAGATTAGTTGTGAATTTCACTGTTTGTTAATTTTCCCAGATGCACTCCGATGTCCAGCGATACATGAATTCAAACAGCAAAGGCAGTAAGTGTGCAGATTCTCGTTCTCTCTCTCTTCAGGGTTCATTCCAGAGTATTTTGCATTAAGACTCTTAATCTGCGACTTTGGAACTGCCTCTCTTATTCCTTTTAGAATCAGGTCTTTCAATTTTCTCATTTCTTCTCTATGATCCGGGTTTTTGATTTTCCCACTGGGGGTCTCTGAGGGGAAACTTTGTCTCTCCCTGTCCAGCATCCCCATCCCCAATGGCATGTTCCCTGTCCCATATTTTAATGGATGCTCCTCGAATAAGTCCCCTTTCTTCCCCAGTAAATAGTATATTCAAAATAGACATTAACTCTGTCCATGTATACAGACTGGGCCCCAAGAATTGATCAATTTGTTCAGACAACCCTACCGGATCCTCAACCAGGACCTTCATCTCCTTTTTAAATGTTCTGACCTCCCCACTGGTGAAGGGGGCACTTACAAACCCAATCTCTTTGTCCCCTACTGGTACCTCCTGAAGGGGATAACTCTTTACGTTCTTCCCCTTTTTTTGTTTTCCTCCCCTCGGCTTTGGTTTAGATCCTCCGGAGGCCTCCTCAACATCTACTTTATCTTCCTTTTCTTTCGTTGACGATTGAGGGTCTGGGACAAAAACATCCCCGTCCACCACCCCTTCTTCCTCCTCTTGTGGGTCATCCGTTCCCTGTCCCCATCTATCTCCTCCTCCTCCACTTCCACCTAATTTGATTTTATGGTACAGGGGGGAGCGGGGGGAAGCAGCCAAGAGGATCCCAGAGACTGGGTGGGGCAGAGGGGGAATCCTTTGTTTTTACTACCATCATTCCCAAACTGCCCTTCCAACAAGACGCATAGTCTGCCTCCTCTTGACTAAAAGGTTGTTTTTCATTCACATACAGATCTAAATACTGACAGACCCAATCCTCGTCCGAACTGTACTTTGGCCAGAAGACAGCCGGACGAAGGATTGGTTCTTTGGTCCATACTAAACAACAATATTTCATCATTTTCTTTTTATCTTTTTCCCTTGTACAAGTCTTACTTGTCCATTTCCTTAACATCCTCCCCAACGGACTTTCTGGAGGAATGTTAGCAGGGACTTTTTCTTCCTTTACTTCGTCGCAGTTTGACTTACTCTGCCTATCCTCCATTTCTCAGGGCCCTCGCCAGTCCCTCAGCGATTAAATACCCCTTTTCCCAGCCACCAAGGCAATACTTAAAAGTCAGTTTTCTTACCTTGGTCTGTGCACAGAGTTGCCTGGCCCCTTTTTTCTGTATTTTCTATCGACCTCCTTTCACTGTCTGATTCAGATGTCTCTCTTGTGGGATTCGTACCAGTCGCCCAAGGGAGCGTACCAAACTGGGACACGAGTCCGCTCCTCAATTGGGAACGGGACATGTCTTCCCAGTGTCCAGGGCCAGCCACTACCCCCGGCGATGGAAGAATATCCCGGACAGGCCCCCAATTGTGGGAAATAGAACCCACTCACTTCAATAATTTCAGTCTGAGACAAGATCTGAAGCAGCAGTATCGTTTATTATAGCGTGGCACCTATAAGATAGGCACACCGAGCTTAACGAGTACACAACTTATATACAATTCAATTCTCTTTCCCTCCTCCCACTATTCTAAACCTGGCGCCCATTACTGTTGTTTATCTCTTGCCTTATCCAGCCTCGTACATAACAAAGTATAAGTCTTGTTTGGCCATTTCACCACATCCTGCTGTGGTCCATCGTTAGTGTATCCTCTTCCACTACCATCTCCTTCCTTACATTGTTAAAGTAACATTTCCTCCCATTCTTTATCCACACTGAACCTTATGACCTCTTGATTGTGGTTTTATTATGTTTTTGCAGAAGTGGGAAACAGATGTTTATAACTGTTTGTCCAATATTAACCTACACCCCCCTCACCTTCCTCTTTCATGATACAACCTTGTGATTTTTTACAGATAACAACATTTATAATGACTCCTCACACTCTGATCCACCAGACACCACATGAAATGGTGTCAGACCCAAACAGGTGAATGGTCACATTGACGGGACTGAGTCCCAATGGAACAGGGATCACCATAAGATGGAACATCATGATGAAGGGATTCCCTCCCAAAGTCTGCTCCACCTTTCAGTCAGACCATGTCTGATCTGATCATTCTCAACACAACTTTCCTTCCCCGATCCCCCATAAGACCCTGTTTCTCCAGGGACCCACCTCCTGGGGGCGGGGCCCAAGCGGGGCCGTGATCCCTATTGGTCGGCACCATTGGATCGACAGTGCCCTTACCCAATCGGAGCGGGGGCTGAGCTGTGTCCCGCCCTGAGGTGTCCCGAGGCGCCGCCGTTGAACCGACACTGCGCGAGGGAAGGGAGGGGCGGGTCTTGCGCATGCGTACCATTTCAAACCGGGAGGGGCGGGAAGGCGGTTGGTCCGTCTTCTCTTCTCCGGGGGTTTCGGCTGCGCTGGACTCAGGAGGTTGGGTTTAAACCAACATCTTCCCCCCCCGACGGCGTGAAGATCAACAAACTGTTAATGTTGAGTTATAGAGTCTGGGGGAGGTAACACCAAACAGCTGGAAACACACAGCAGCATCCTCCGAGGAGCAGGGAAATCCTGAGGGAGGCCTTTTGCCCGAAATGTTCCTTTCCGTGATCCGCGGATGGTGCCTGAGCTGCTGGGCGTTTCCAGCGCCATCCTGATCCTTCCTCACACCTGCCTTTGGCCCCACCCCTCTCTGCTGTCCGCACTCCCGATTGGCCGACACCACGGCGATCGATAGTCTAATTGACCAATCGGAGCCGGGGGGAGTGATAACTCCGCCCTGAAGAGTCGTGCGCAGGCTCAAGGCACCTCCGTTGAACTGAGTCTGCGCGGAGGTGAACTGCACATGCGCAGTTTAAACCCGGAAGTGGCGGTGTCTTTTCCTCTGTGTGGATTAACCCACAATGGACAGTGAGACTGCAGAGGTTCAAGAAGCTCATCCACACCTTTTGAATTTGGCAACTAGGAATGAGCAATAAATGCTGGCCCAGCCAGCGATGCCCGATTCCCATGACTGAAAAAAACAGAGACAAACTCAATTGGGAAAAGTAATTTATTGCTCTTGATGTCATGGAAGGCACTGCTTGAGTTCTGATGGGATGCTCTGAGGCTTCTCATTGTCATCGATGTCATTCAGGGTCTGGGAACATTCCACCTGCTTCATGTCGTCAGTTCAGTTTACTGGAACAGAAAATCCCTTATTTTATAGTTTTATCTGTGTCAGAAATACTGTTATTAATAAACTGTGGTTCTTGTTCTTTTTCTATCTAACCCCTTCCCCCACCCCGGCTACGTGCTGCTTCCTTCTCAGAACTTTGCTGAGAAAAACCTGCCCTCGCTCTCAGTACAAACCAGTCACTGATGGTTGAGTGAGATGGACAACTCCAACAATCCTGTCCCCTCAGTGCTCCACCGTGTACAAACTGAAGCGTCTGCAATGGATCAAGTGAGGTGCTTCAGTTTTAGAAATACAATACAGATTAGTTTCTAAATGTTTCTATATTTATTATTGAACACTAACCCCACTCTGCCCGTTATTTACACAGTGTTTCCACCTTTTTAGTTTCTGCTTAATCTTCAATGTGATTCAGATTGTGGGGAAATGAATTCACTCCAAATGGGGAAAGAAGAGAGTCGTGAAGTCGTTCCGATCCAGACTGAGGGGGCCGGTGTGAACCTTGGAAGTTATAAGTATCACTGCTGTCATAATGTTTTTGCTGATTCTGCACCCACCCCTACTTCTTTCAACCGTCTGTGCTGAAGGTTGAAATTTTATTGAAGATTTTCCAGTCTCCACTCGAGCTAAGTGAGGGTCATCTCTCATTGTAAGGTCAGAGGCCCAGACACTCAGAGACATGGCCTCACAGTGTGGTTTTATCAGGATATCTCTGTCTCAATGTTTCCTGCTGGGGACATGCACGACATGAAGGAGCCAGAATGGGACACTGTCTCGGCTGCAATGGAACATTAACAATTACACTCGATATTCGTGGGCCTGTGGGGTAAGTTACTCCAGGTTCCTGCTCACTACCGTACCCAGTAAACCTGCTCGAAGGTGAATCTGTGTCGGAGTGAAAGGGGACTGTGCCTTTCAGCTGAGAGGGAATCCTCTGCCAATAACATCCAACCTCTGGATTCACTCAGTGACAGCTCTGTTTTGGATATTCCTGGGTTTGTCTTTTCCTGGAGCCGGACTCCACAATCGAGCATCTCCAGCGAGAGAGGAATAAAGGACAAGCTTGTGAATGGAACAGTGAGCACAAAACCCCGGGTTCCTGGTAACTGCACAAACCAATGTGTCCACAGGAGTAAGATGCAGGACTCTGCTGGGCGCTATTTCTCACTGAGTGACAGAACTTTCCTACACTTTGTTAGAATGACCTCCTCACTCTTTTGCATTATATTGAATTATTTCCAGTATTTCTTTTTGTTTTGAAGAGAATAATCTATCAGTGATAGTATAGTGACTGGAAATGGCAGAATAGAAGCATGTATGAGAACCAAATATTAAAACAAAACCTTCTGATCACACATTTTGGAGAAAGATTGTCCCATTTCTTTCTCTGTCACGCCATGTGCTGATCCTGATAGTGGAACTGGTGTAAAAGACAGCATGCCAGTGACACTCAGACAACAATGCAGAATAAAAACTGAAAGAACTGTGGATGCTGTAAATCAGAAAGATAAAATAGAAATTGCTGGAAAAGCACAGCAAGTCTGGCAGCATCTGTGGAGGGAAATCCCTTCTGACGATGGATCACTCTACCCGAAACGTTATCTCTGATTTCTATCAACAAATGCTGTCAGATCTGCTGAGCTTTCCAGCAATTTTTAGTTTTGTTTCTGAAAACGATGCAGGCTCACTGAGCCTTCACTGGTGATGATGGCTTTTCCAGGAGCATTGTTTTATTGTCAGGGATTCAGAGCTTGTTCGACATTTGCTATCTTGACTCATTCACAGATGCAACAGATGTCGGGTTGGCTGGCCAGGCTCGAATTTTTGTCCAACCCTAATTGGTTAGAGCGCAATTAAGAGAGAACCGCATTGCTGTGGGTCTGAAATCACATGCAGGTTAGATGAGGTAAGGATGATAATTTCCTTCCCTGAATATCAGTGAAACTGATGTGTGTGTGTTTTTTCTCTAATAAGTAATAATGGTTTCATGGTCATCATTGAACTCTTCATTCCAGGATTTTACTGAATTCCAATTCCACCATCTTGCCATGTCAGGATCTGAACCCAGTTTCCAGAACATTCCCTGGGTCACTGGATTCCTGGCCAGTCATGTCCGTATCTGTGAATAAAAACAAATCACCTTGCACATGGTGATCCATGTAGGTATCAAGAATACAGGAGAGACAATGAAAGGGATTCTGCTGTGGGAACATGGCTATCTGAGGATTAAATTAAAACACAAGTATACAATTTGAACAGACTCTGCACTGCTCCAATGAAATTGTCAATGTGGAAATTGGACCATAGTTTGGCATCTGAAGCTGAATAATAGATGTAGGACAAATGAGTTTTGATTCATGGAATACGGACACCAGCCCTGGGTGAAAGAGACTGATGAACTGTTGGACAGTCACTGTGCACAACTAAGTTTGTAATTCTCTTCCACAGAGAGCAGCAGATGCTGAGTCATTATCGAGAATCAAGGTTGAGTTTGACAGAATTTGGATCTACGAGGGAATTAATTAATGTTTGTGGGAGTGGAGATGGAGTCAGCAGGAATGTGGAGAAGATCAATCTGCTTTCATGGGGAGGTTTAATTGTCCCCATGATGCCCTGCTGCTTGTGGTTAGGTGACATGGGAGGCTATGAGCTGGCTCAGTGCTATTGGGACAATTGACATTTTGTTACATGATTGTTGCAAGACTGGTTATGACATCCCCTGAAATTAAGCTTGTTAGATACTCCCTTCAATAATAATAATTATACTAGAGGCCTTTTTCCCACTCCAAGCACTCCCACTACAGTCCAAACTTCCAACCATAGTTTGTTTAAGGGAGTAGACCACAGAGTACTCACCCCACCCTCCTCTAAATGCTTTTTAACTTGGAGCTTTTAAAGATGCACTTAACCAGCACAATCTTACAAAATTTACTGTTCTCCTCTCAAGCTGCTTTAAGCAGAAATCAACGCTATCCTCATGTACCACATCCTCACAATCTGTTTCAGTGATACTGACCTTCAGAACACTCCTTCCAGTCTGCTCAGTGATACTGACTTGCTGCACACTCAGAAACATAGAAAATAGCTGCAGCTGTTGGCCATTCGAGGCAGCACCATCATTCAAGAAGATGATGGCTGATCATTCAATTTCAGTATCCCACTCCTGTTTTTTTCTCCATACCCCCTTGATCCCTTTAACCTGAATTCCCATTTCCAGCTCCCTGAATATACATCTATTGACCTGGTCCCAATTGCTCTCTGTGGTAGACAATTCCATAGGTTCAATGGCTGTCCCCATTCTTCTAAATTCCAGTGAGTACAAACCCAATTGACCAGTCTTTCTTCATATGTCAGTCCAGCCATCCTTGGAATCAGTCTGTTGAAGCTTTGTGAGATTCCCTCAATAGGAAGAATGTCCTTCCTCAGTTAGGAGACCACAATACTGCACGGAGTACTCAAGGTGTGGCCTCCCAAAGGCCCTGTACACGTGCAAGAAGACATCCGTTGTCCTGTATCAAATCCTCTCAGTCTGAAGGCCAGCATGCCATGAGCTTTCCCCCATTTCCTACACCTGCATGCCAACCTTCAGTGACCGTTCCACCATAACACCCAGGTCTGGTTAGACTTCACCTTTTCCTAAACTGCCACCATTCAAATCATAATCTGCCTTCCTGTTTTTGCCATGAAGTGGATAACTTCTCCTTTATCCACATTATGTTGCGTTTGCAAGTATTTACCCTTTCAGCCAGCCTATCCAAGTCACACTGCAACTTCTGAGCATCCTCCTCACAACACACACTACCACACAGCTGTCTGCACATTTGGAGATGTTGCATTCAATTCTTTCATCCAAACCATTAACATGTATTGTGTATTGTGAACAACTAGTGTCCCTATGGTACCCCACCCATCACTGCCTGCCACTCTGAGAAGCAACAGTTTATTACAACTCTGCATCCTGTCTGCCAACCTGTTCTCTATCCACATCAAATCACGAGCTCCGATACTATGAGCCATAACTTTCCTTACTAATCTGTTGTGTGGAATCTTGTCAAAAGCCTTTTGAAAGCCCAAAGTCTCAACACCAACTGATTCACCCTTGTGTACTGGACACATCATCAAAAGTGCCAGACGGTTTGTCAAGAATGGTTTCCTTTGGTGAATCCATGCTGATTAAGACCAATCGTGCCACTGCTTTCCAAATGCTTAGTTATTATGTCCTTAACATTTACTCCAACATTTTCCCTTCCTTTGGTTTCAGTCTAACCAGCCTATCATTCCCCATTTTCTTTGTCCATCCTTTTTAAAAAAAAAGTGCAGTCACATTAGCTCCCCTCCAGTCATAGAATCACGACAGTGTAGAAATAAGCCATTTGGGCCAACAAGTCCACACTGACCCTCTGAAGACTATCCCACCCAGACCCATTCCCCTACCCTAGTACTCTCCATTTTCCTGACTAATTCAGCTAGCCCACAGATCCCTGAACACTTTAGTATTGCCAATTCAACTAACCTGCACGTCTTTGGACTGTGGGAGGAAACCAGAGCACCCAGGAGAAACCCAAAAAGACAATGTGCAAACTCCACAGAGACAGTCTCCTAAGGCTAGAATTGAAATCCAGGTTCCAGATGCTGTGAAACAGCAGGGCTAGCACCATGCTGCCAAGTCTTTTAGAGCTCTTCCAGAGTCTAGAGAAAGCTGGAAAATGATCACAATGCATCCACTATTTCTCGGGTGACTTCATTAAGGACATCCTTAAAGATGGAGAGCACAAGGCCCTGGGGATTTATTAGGTTTTATTTCCATTGATTTCCCCAATCGTCATGGAGTCCTCCAGCATGGAGATGTGCCCTTTGGGCCCAAACTGATCCATGATGACCAACATGTCCTCCACATTAACCCCATTTCCCTGAGCTTGGCCCATATCCTTCTAAGGTAAAAACAATGACTGCAGATGCTGAAAATCAAATACTGGATTAGTGGTGCTGGAAGAGCACAGCAGTTCAGGCAGCATCCAACGAGCAGTGAAATCAACGTTTCGGGCAAAAGCCCTTCCTGATGAAGCTTATCTCTCCACGCTTCAGGCTCACTGCCTTTATTCCTGATGAAGGGCTTTTGCCTGAAATGTCGATTTCGCTGCTCGTTGGATGCTGCCTGAACTGCTGTGCTCTTCCAGCACCACTAATCCAGTATTTGGTTTTCAGCATCTGCAGTCATTGTTTTTACCTTAAAGACTGAGTGAATTCACCCTTTCCATGCCTCTCACGATCTCGTTCACTTCGATAAGATCCAGCCTCAGTTTCCTGCATTCTGAAGAAAAAAAAAGTCCGAAGCTTATCCAACCTCTCCTTAGAACTCAGGCATTTGACTCCTACCAACATCCTCATAAATTTCTTCTGCACTCTTTCCAGTTTGGTAACATCCTTCCTGTAGCAAAGTCACCACAACTGAACGCAATACTCCGAAGTGCAGCCACATCAATGTCCTGTATAACTGGAACACAACTTCCCAACTTCTATATTCAGTGCCAAAACTGATGAAGGTCAGTGTGCCAAATGTTTTCTTCACTGCCCTGTCTACCTGAGACTCCACTTTCAGAGAACTATGCACCTGAAATGCAAGGTCCCTCTGTTCCAGTACACTCCTTAAAGCCCAAACATTCGGCATGAAACTCCTGTCTTGATTTAACTTTCTAAAACCCAAGACCTCAACCTTTGAGTCATAGAGATGTACAGCATGGGAACAGACCCAACTCGTCCGTGCCGACCAGATAGCCCAATCCAATCTAGTTTCACTTGCCAGCACTGAGCCCATATTCTTCTAAATCGTTCCTATTTATATACCCATCCAGATGCCTTTTAAATGTTTGAATTGTACAGCCTCCATCACTTCTTCTGGCAGCTCATTCTATACACGTACCACCCTCTGCATGAAAACGTTGCCCCTTAGGTCTCTTTTATATCTTTTTCCTCTCAACCTAAAGATTGAGTGCATTCACCCTTTCCATGCCTCTCACGATCTCGTTCACTTCTATAAGATCCAGCCTCAGTTTCCTGCATTCTGAAGAAAAAAAAAGTCCTATGCTTAGTATTGAAGCAAAGATTGCGTATAGAAGCAAAGAGGTGCTTCTGCAGCTGTACAGGGCCCTGGTGAGACCAGACCTGGAGTACTGTGTACAGTTCTGGTCTCCAAATTTGAGGAAAGACATTCTGGCTATTGAGGGAGTGCAGCGTAGGTTCACGAGGTCAATTCCTGGAATGGCAGGATTGCCTTACACGGAAAGACTGAAGCGACTGGGCTTGTATACCCTTGAGTTTAGAAGACTGAGAGGGGATCTGATTGAAACGTATAGGATTATGAAAGGATTGGACACTCTGGCAGGAGGAAACATATTTCCGCTGATGGGGGAGTGCCGAACCAGAGGACACAACTTAAAAATACGGGGTAGACCATTTAGGACAGAGATGAGGAGAAACTACTTCAGCCAGAGAGTGGTGGCTGTGTGGACTGCTCTGCCCCAGAGGGCAGTGGAGGCCCAGACTCTGGATTCATTTAAGAAAGAATTGGATAGAGCTCTTAAAGATAGTGGAGTCAAGGGTTATGGAGATAAGGCTGGAACAGGATACTGATTGGGAATGATCAGCCATGATCATATTGAATGGCGGTGCAGGCTCGAAGGGCTGAATGGCCTACTCCTGCATCTATTGTCTATTGTCTAAACATATGCCCTCTAGGTTTGGACTCCCCCACCCCAGGGAAAATACCTTGTCTCTTTTCCATATCCATGCCCTCATGATTTTACAAACCTCTATAAGGTCACCCCTCAGCCTTCAACGTTCCAGGGAGACAGCCCCATCCTATTCAACCTCTTCCTACAGCTCAAATCTTCCAACCCTGACAACATCCTTGTAAATTCTTTCTGAATCCTTTCAACATTCACAATATCCTTCTGTTAGGAAGAGACCAGAATTGCATGCAATATTCCAACAGTGGCCTGACTAACATCCCGTACATCGGTAAAATGACCTCCCAACTCCGATACTCAACATTCTGACCAATAAAGGAAAGCTGATCATGTGCCTTCTTCACTATCCTATCTACCTGTGACTCTATTTTCAAGGAGCTACGAACCTGCACTCCAAGGTTTCTTTGTTCAGCAACACTTCCTTGGACCTTACCATTAATTATATAAGTCCTGCTCAGATTTGCTTTCCCAAAATGCAACAATTTACATTTTTTCTAAATTAAACTCCATCTGCCACTCCTCAGCCCATTGGCCCATCTGATCAAGATCCCATTGTAATCTGAGTTAACTTTCTTCGCTGTCCACAACACCTCCAATTTTGGTATCATCTGCAAACTTATGAAATATACATGCTATGTTCACATCCAAATTATTCATATAAATGACGAAAAGTAGTGGACCCAGCACCAATCCTTGTGGCACTCCAATGGTCACAGGCCTCTAGTGTGAAAAACAACCCTCCACCACCACTATCTGTCTTCTACCTTCAAGCCAGTTTTGTACCTAAATGGCGGGTCCACCATGTATTCCATGAGATCAAACCTTGCTAACCAATCTTCCATGGGGAACCTTGTCGAACGCTTTACTGAAGTCCATACAGATCATGTCCACCGCTCTGCCCTCGTTATTCCTCTTTGTGACGTCTTCAAGAACCTCAAACAAGTTTGTAAGACATAATTTCCCATGCAAAAAGACATGTTGACTATCACTAATCAATTCTTGCCTTTCCAAAAACATGTAAATCCTGTCCCTCAGTATTCCCTCCAACAACATGCCTACCACTGAAGTGAAGTTCACTGGTTTATAGTTCCCTGGCGTGTTCTTACCACCTTTCTTAAATAGTGGTCCCATGTTACCCAACTCTTGTCTTCCTTCACCTCACCTGTGACTATCGTTAATACAAATATTTCAGCAAGGGGCCCACCAATCAGTTCCCTAGCTTTCCATAGAGTTCGAGGTTACAGCTGATCGGGTCCTGTGGATTTACTTAGGTATGTTAAACTCCATTTGCCATTTCTCCGCTCACTTCCCCAGCTGATCAAGGTCCTGCTGCATTTTCTGATAATCTTCCTCACTGTCCACGACACCAACTATTTTCTTGTCATCAGCAAACTAACTACTCATACCTTGTACACTCTCATCCAAATCACTGATATAGATAAACAGCAATGAGCCAAGCACCAACCCCTGTGGGACGGTCACAGGCCTGCAGTCCGACCAGCATTCTTCAACTATGACCCTCTGCTTCCTACGGTCAAGCCAATTGTGTATCCAATTTACCGCCTTGTCCTGGATTCCATGGGAGCTAACCTTCCAGAGCAGCCTACCATGTGGAATCTTATCAAAGGCTGGAAGGCTTTAGACTACATCCATCCAGATTATGTCTGTCACTCTGCCCTTTTCAACAAAGAACTCTAACAAATTTGTGAGACATGATCTCCCATCCACAAAGCCATGCTGACTGTTCCTAATCAAACCATGTCTTTCCAAATGCATGTCCACCTTGTCCCTCTCAATCCTACCAAGTGACTCACCCACCACAGATATTAGGTTTACTATAGTTCTCAGGCTCTTTGTGCCCTATAATTGGGAAATGTTTTTTATATCCCACTATGAAATTAGAGAAAACATTGGTGTAATATCTGTGCCATTTCCCTATTCTCCCATGTCCCCAGGTTTGGAGGGAGGTCTCTGGGTCTATAAACCCCGCCCCTCCCCCAATTCCAGCCGCACCACGTGACCTCCGCTCTGGGCCTCCCGCGCGCTCACGTTCGAACTCCCCGCCGTTGGCCGCCAACTGCAGCGGATCGCGTGCGCGCTTGTAAGAACTACAACTCCCATTAGGCTCCGCGGACCGATCCTCACCGGCTCTTACTGCGCAGGCGCTATCTCCCAGGGCAGCATGGGTAATGTAGTCAGATTAATGTCTATAATCTGATCTCCCTCTTGTTCAGAAATGGAAGGAGCTGCTGGAAAATGTGTTGTAGACCGAGGGGAACAGATGGTGGGTGGGCTCAGAGCTAAAGAATGTGCCTTTATGTTGAATATTTGAGCCCGTTCCTTGCCATGTTTGTCCCTGATCAGTTGCAGCCAGACATTTCACTCTTTCCCTGTTTATCTGGGGCAGTGCTCCCTCTCAGATTCAACTCATGACACTCTGCTTCTGATACCCAGTTATTGTTTGTCCTTTATAGGGATCACTTTAAAACTTCATCATCACTCTGAATTCCATCTGTTTCCCAATTTCCTGAAGGATCTCTTACTGTGAGATGACTCACTTACTCAGCTTCATGATGTAATGTTGGATCTGAAATAGGTCCATCCCCAGTCAGTGAACAATGTTGTTGTTCAAACAAACACTGACAAAAACATTCTACAAACTCTGCTTCAGGGTGTGGGATAGAGGTAAATTAATGTTACTTCTGCAATTATAATTTCTGAGACAAGGTGAATGAACTCACACCAATGTGTCATTGTTTCAGCCAAGAGCTGAGTCAATAAGAATGGAAACTATGTGGAGGAAATATATAATTGTTTTTGTATTAGCTAAAAATGTATGGAAGAAAGAAATGAGACTGTAAGACAATAGTAGATATTACGGGTGAATAGATAAAATGCTGTGAAGAGAGGCAGTTAAATTAGATTTGCCTGTTTCAGCAGTAGGTATAAACATCTGTTTCCCACTTTTACAGAAACACATGAACAAACCCCAATTAAAAGGGCTTAGTGATAAGATGCTGTGAGGGAAAGGTACAGATGGAGGGGGAAGATAATGATGAAGAAAGAATATGCCTAACGATTGCCTACAGCGGGATGAGGTCAAACGGCCTTGTGAGGCCAGAAATAAGCATTTTGTCACAGACAAGGCAAGAGATAAACAGGGGTAATGGGGGCCGGTATGAAGGAAGTGGAAGATGTAAACAGGGGAGGAGCAATGTAAAACAAAAGAAACCAAATTATATAAATATTGTGTATGAATTGAATTTGGGGTGTGTATGTCCCTTGCCTTGTAGACACTGGCATGACGCCCTCTTGCAAGAGTAAAATAAAAGACACTACTGATTCAGATTTTGTCTCGGACTGCAATTATTGAAGTGTATGAGCTTTGTTTCTCATAGTTCCAGACCCTAACCACTGGATTAATCCGGCCAACCCCACACTGTCAGGCACTGTGTTCCAGACCCTAACCCCTGGATTAATCTGGCCTATCCCAATCTCTAAGGCACTGTGTTCCAGACCCTAACCCCTGGATTAATCCGGCCTATCCCACTCTCTCAGACACTGTGTTCCAGACCCTAACCCCTGGATTATTCCAGCGAACCTCACACTCTCAAGCACTGTGTTCCAGACCCTTACCCCTGGATTACTCAGACCTCCCACACACTCTCAGACACTGAGTTCCAGTCCCTAAACCCTGGATTGACCCGGCCTATCCCACACTCTCAGGCACTCTGTTCCAGACACTAACCCCTGGATTAATCCGGCCTATTCCACTCTCTCAGGCACTGTGTTCCACACACTAACCCCTGGAGTAATCGGTCTATCCCACACTCTCAGGCACTGTATTCCAGACACTAACCTCTGGATTGACCAGGCCTATCTCACACTCTCAGACACTGTGTTCCAGACCCTAACCCCTGGATTAATCCATCCTCCCCCTACACTCTCAGACACTATGTTGCAGACCCTAACTCCTGCATTAATCCGGCCTATCCCACACTCTCAAATGCTGTGTTCCAGTCCTTAACACTTGGATTAATCTGGCCTATCCCTCACGCTCAGACATTCTGTTCCAGACCGTAACCCCTGGATTGACCTGGTGTCCCCACTCTCAAGCACTACGTTCCAGACACTAACCCCTGGATTAATCTGACCTATCCCACTCTCTCAAGCATTGCGTTCCAGACCCTAACTCCTGGAATATTCCGGGCTATCCCACACTCGCACACTGTGTTCCAGACCCTAACTCCTGGATTAAGTCGGCCTCCCCCCACCCTCAGACACTGTGTTCCAGACCCTAACCCCTGGATTAATCCGGCCTATTCCACACTCGCAGACATATGTTCCAGACCCTAACCCTTGGATTGAATCTGCCTTCCCCACACTCTCCGGCACTTTGTTCCAGTCTCTAACCCCTGGATTAATCCAGCCTATCCCACACTCTCAGGCACTGTGTTCCAGACTCTAACCCCTGGATTAATCCGACCTCCCCCACACTCTCGGACACTGTATTCCAGACACTAACCTCTGGATTAATCTGGCATACACCACATTCTCAGACACTGTGTTACAGACCCTAACCCCTTGATTAATCCGGCCTATCCCACACTCTCAGACACTGTGTACCAGACCCTAACACTTGGATTAATCTGGCCTATCCCACACTCTCGGACACTGTGTTACAGACCCTAACCCCTGGATTATTCCAGCGAACCTCACACTCTCAAGCACTGTGTTCCAGACCCTTACCCCTGGATTACTCAGACCTCCCACACACTCTCAGACACTGAGTTCCAGTCCCTAAACCCTGGATTGACCCGGCCTATCCCACACTCTCAGGCACTCTGTTCCAGACACTAACCCCTGGATTAATCCGGCCTATTCCACTCTCTCAGGCACTGTGTTCCACACACTAACCCCTGGAGTAATCGGTCTATCCCACACTCTCAGGCACTGTATTCCAGACACTAACCTCTGGATTGACCAGGCCTATCTCACACTCTCAGACACTGTGTTCCAGACCCTAACCCCTGGATTAATCCATCCTCCCCCTACACTCTCAGACACTATGTTGCAGACCCTAACTCCTGCATTAATCCGGCCTATCCCACACTCTCAAATGCTGTGTTCCAGTCCTTAACACTTGGATTAATCTGGCCTATCCCTCACGCTCAGACATTCTGTTCCAGACCGTAACCCCTGGATTGACCTGGTGTCCCCACTCTCAAGCACTACGTTCCAGACACTAACCCCTGGATTAATCTGACCTATCCCACTCTCTCAAGCATTGCGTTCCAGACCCTAACTCCTGGAATATTCCGGGCTATCCCACACTCGCACACTGTGTTCCAGACCCTAACTCCTGGATTAAGTCGGCCTCCCCCCACCCTCAGACACTGTGTTCCAGACCCTAACCCCTGGATTAATCCGGCCTATTCCACACTCGCAGACATATGTTCCAGACCCTAACCCTTGGATTGAATCTGCCTTCCCCACACTCTCCGGCACTTTGTTCCAGTCTCTAACCCCTGGATTAATCCAGCCTATCCCACACTCTCAGGCACTGTGTTCCAGACTCTAACCCCTGGATTAATCCGACCTCCCCCACACTCTCGGACACTGTATTCCAGACACTAACCTCTGGATTAATCTGGCATACACCACATTCTCAGACACTGTGTTACAGACCCTAACCCCTTGATTAATCCGGCCTATCCCACACTCTCAGACACTGTGTACCAGACCCTAACACTTGGATTAATCTGGCCTATCCCACACTCTCGGACACTGTGTTACAGACCCTAACCCCTTGATTAATCCGAACTATCCCACTATCTCAGACATTGTGTTCCAGTGCGTAACCCCTGGATAGACCGGGCCTATCCTACACTCTCAGACACTGTGTTCCAGGCACTCAGCCCTGGATTAATCCGGCCTCTCCCACACTCTCAGGCTCTTTGTTCCAGACCCTAACCGCTGGATTGACCCGGCCAATACACCCTCTCAGGCACTGTGTCCCAGACCCTAACGTCTGGATTAATCCCGCCTATCCCAGACACTGTATTCCAGATCCTAGCCCTTGGATATATCTGGCCTATTCCTCACACTCAGACACGTGATCCAGACACTAACCCCTGGATTATTCCGACCTACCACACACTCACAGTTGCTATATTCCAGACACAAACCCCTGGATTAATCTGGCCTATCCCATAATCTAAGACAATGTGTTCCAGATCCTAACCCCTGCATTAATCCGGCCTATCCCACATTCTCAGGCACTGTGTTCACGACCCTAACCCCTGGATTAATCTAGCCTATCCCACACTCGCAGACATTATATTCCAGAACCCTAACTCTTGGATTGAATCTGCCTTCCCCACGCTCTCTGGCACTTTGTTCCAGTCTCTAACCCCTGGATTAATCCGGCCTATCCCTCACGCTCAGACATTGTGTTCCAGACCCTAACCCCTGGATTAATCCGGCCTATCCCTCACGCTCAGACATTGTGTTCCAGACCCTAACCCCTGGATTAATTCGGCCTATCCCACACTCTCAGACAGTGTTCCAGACCCTTCCCCCTGGAATAATCCAGCCTATCCCACACTCTCAGCCACTGTATTTAAGACACTTACCCCAGGATTAATCCAAACTATGCCACACTCTCAAGCACTGCGTTCCAGACCCTAACTCCTGGAATATTCCGGCCTATCCCACACTCACACACTGTGTTCCAGACCCGAACCACTGGATGGACCCGGCCTATCCCACACTCTCGGGCACTGTGTTCCAGACCCTAATTCCTGGAGTAATCTGGCCTATCCCACACTCTCAGACATTGCGTTCCAGAGTCTAACCCCTGGACTAATCTGGCCTTCTCCACACTCTCAGACACTGTGATTCAGAACCTAACCCCTGGATTATTCCGGTCTCCCCCAGAGTCTCAGGCCCTGTGTTCGAGACCCTAAACCCAGGATTAATCCGGCCCGTTCCACACTCTAAGGCACTGTGATGCAGACCCTAACCCCAGGATAAATCCAGCCTACTCTACTCCCGCAGATACTGTATTCCAGACACAAACTGCTGGATTAAATGCGGCCTATCCCACACTCTCAGGCACTGTGTTCCAGACCCTAACCCCTGCATTAATCCAGCCTATCCCTCACGCTCAGACATTGTGTTCCAGACCCTAACCCCTGGATTGACCCGGCCTCCCCCAGACTCTCAGGCACTGTGTTCGAGACCCTAGGCCTAGGATTAATCCGGCCTGTCCCACACTCTCAGGCACTGTGTTCCAGACCCTAACCCCTGGAGTAATCTGGCCTTCCCCTCCCTCTCAGAAACCGTGTTCCAGACCGTAACCCCTGGATTAGTCCGGCCTATCCCACACTCTGAGGCACTGTTTTCCAGACCCTAACCCCTGGATTAATCCGGCCAACTCCACACTCTCAGGCACTGTGTTGCAGACAGTAACACCTGCATTAATCCAGCCTATCCCACATTCTCAAACACTGTGTTCCAGCCCTTAACACTGGATTAATCCGGCCAATCACTCACGCTCAGACACTGTGTTCCAGACCCTAACCCCTGGATTAATCCGGTATCCTCACACTCTCAGACACTGTGTTCCAGACCCTAACCCCTGGATTAATCTGGCCTATCCCACAAATTGGGCACTGTGTTCCAGACCCTAACCCCTGGATTAATCCGGTATCCTCACACTCTCAGACACTGTGTTCCAGACCCTAACCAATGGATTAATCTGGCCTATCCTACGCTCTCAGGCACTGTATTCCAGCCATTTACCCCTGGATTAATCTGACCTATCTCACACTCTCAGACATTGTGTTCCAGACCCTAACCCCTGGATTGACCCGGCCTATCACACACTGACAGACACTGTATTTCAGACCCTAACCCCTGGATTATTCCGGCCTCCCCTGGACTCTCAGGCACTGTGTTCGAGACCCTAAACCCAGGATTAATCCAGCCCATTCCACTCTCTGAGGCACTGTGATGCAGACCCTAACCCCTTGATTAATCCGGCCTATCCCACACTCTCAGACTCTGTGCTCCAGACACTAAATCCTGGATTATTCCGGCCACCCCACACTCTCAGGCATTTTGTTCCAGACCCTAACCCCTGGATTAATCCGACCTATCCCACTCTCTTAAACACTGCATTGCAGACCCTAATTCCTGGAGTAGTCTGGCCTATCCCACACTCTCAGACACTGGGTTCCAGAACCTAATGCCTGGATTAATCCGGCCTATCCCACATTCCCAGACACTTTGTTCCAGACTCTAACCCCGGGATTGAATCGGCCTTCCCCACACTTTCCGGAACTTTGTACCAGACCCTAACCCCTGGATTAATCCGGCCTATCCTACTCCCGCAGACACTGCATTCCGGACCCAAACCGGTGGAATAATCCAGACTATCCCACACTCTTAGGAATTGTGTTCCAGACCCTAACCCCTGGATTAATCCGGCCTTTCACACACTCTCAGGCACTTTGTTTCAGAACCTAACCCCTGCATTGAACCGGCCTCCCCACACTCTCAGACACTGTGTTCCAGACCCCAACCCCTGGATTTATCCGGCCTATTTTACACTCTCAGGCACTGTATTCTAGACACTTACCCCTGGATTAATCCGACCTATCCCACATTATCAAGCATTGCGTTCCAGACCCTACCTCCTGGAATATTCCGGCTTATCCCACACTCACACACTGTGTTCCAGACCCGAACCACTGGATTGACCCGGCCACCCCAAACTCTCTGACACTGTGTTCCAAACCCTAACCCCTGGATTGACCCGGCCAACCCAAACTCTATGACACTGTGTTCTAGACACTAACCATTGGATTGACTCGGTCTATCCCACACTCTCAGACACTGTGTTCCAGACCCTAAAACCTGGATTAGGCTGGCCTATCTCACACTCTCAGGCGCTTTGTACCACACCCTAAACCCTGGATTAATCCGGCCGATCCCACACTCTCATGCACTTTGTTCGAGACCCTACCCCCTGGATTAATCCTGCCTATCCCACACTCTCAGACAGTTTGTTCCAGACTCTAACCCCAGGATTGAATCGTCCTTCCCCACACTTTCCGGCACTTTGTACCAGACCCTAACCGCTGGAAAAATCCGGCCTATCCCACACTCTCAGGCATTGTGTTCCAGAACCTAACCCCTCGATTAATCCGGCCTATCCCACACTCTCAGGCACTGTGTCCAGACCTAACCCCTGGATTAATCCAGCCTTTCCCACACTCTCAGGCACTTTGTTCCAGATCCTAACCCCTGCATTGAACCGGCCTCACCACACTCTCAGACACTGTGTTCCAAGCCCTAAACTCTGGATTAATCCGGCCTATCCCACACTCTCAGACATTGTATTACACACACTAACCCCTGTATTAATCCAGCCTATCATACACTCTCAGACACTGTGTTCCAGACCCTAACCCCTGGATTAATCCAGCCTATCCTACACTCTCAGACACTGTGTTCCAGACACTAACCCCTGGATTAATCCAGCCTATCCTACAAATTTATCACTGTGTTCCAGACCCTAACTCCTGCATTAATCCAGCCAATCCCTCACGCTCAGACATTGTGTTCCAGACCCTAACCCCTGGATTGACCCGGCCACCCCAAACTCTCTGACACTGTGTTCCAGTCCCTATCCCATGGATTAATCCAGCCAATACACACTCGAAGGCACTTTGTTCCAGATCCTAATTCCTGGATTAATCCGGCCTATCCCACACTCTCAGACAATGTGTTCCAGACCCTAACCCCTGTATTAATCCGGCATATCCCACACTCTCAGGTACTTTGTACCAGACACTAACTCCTGGATTATTCCGGCCTCCCCCAGACTCTCAGGCACTGTGTTCGAGATCCTAGCCCAGGATTAATCCGGCCCATTCCACACTGAGGCACTGAGATGCAGACCCGAACCACTAGATTAACCCGGCCTATCCCACACTCTCAGACACTGTGTTCCAGACCCTAATGCCTGGATTAATCCGGCCTATCCCACACTCTCAGACACTGTGTTCCAGACCCTAACTCCTGCATTAATCCAGCCTAGCCCTCACGCTCAGACATTGTGTTCCAGACCCTAACCCCTGGATTGACCCGGCCACCCCAAACTCTCTGACACTGTGTTCCAGTCCCTAACCCATGGATTAATCCGGCCAATACACACTCTCAGACACTGTATTCCAGACCCTAACCCCTGGATTAATCCCGCCTATTCCACACTCTAAGGCACTGTATTCCAGACACTTTCCCCTGGATTAATCCGACCTATCCCACTCTCCCAAACACTGTGTTCCAGACCCTAACCCCTGGATTAATCCGGACTATCCCACACTCTCTGACACTGTGTTCCAGACGCTAATGCCGGGATTAATCCGGCCTATTCTACAGTCCAAGACACTTTGTTCCAGACTCTAACCCCGGGATTGAATCGGCCTTCCCCACACTTTCCGGCACTTTGTACCAGACCCTAACCCCTGGATTAATCTGGACAGTACTTCTCTCGCAGACACTGTATTCCAGACCCAAACCGCTGGAATAATCTGGCCTATCCCTCAATCTCAGAACCTGTGTTCCAGACCCTAACCCCTGGATTATTCCAGCCTATCCTATACTCTCAGACACTTTGTTCCAGTCCCTAACCCCTGGATTAATCCAGCCTATCCCACACTCTCAGCCTCTGTGTTCCAGACCCTAATTCCTGGAGTAATCCGGCCTATTCCACAAACTCAGACACTGAGTTCCAGACCCTAAATCCTGGATTATTCTGGCCTCCCACACACTCTTAGGCACTGTGTTCAAGACCCTAACCCCTGGATTATTCCGGCCTACCCCACACTCTCAGCCACTGTGTTCCAGACACTAACCATTGGATTGACCCGGCCTATCCCACACTCTCAGACACTGAGTTCCAAACCCTAACACCTGGATTAATCCGGCCTATTCCACACTCTCAGACAATGAGTTCCAAACCCTAACACCTGGATTAATCCGGCCTATCACACACTCTCAGACACTGAGTTCCAGACCTTAACCTCTGGAATATTCCGGCCTACCCCACACTCTGAGAAACTGTGTTCCAGACAATACCCCTGGATTATTCCGGCATAACCCACACTCTCAGACACTGTGTTCCTGACCCTAACACCTGGATTATTCCGGCCTCTGCACACTCTCAGGCACTGTGTTCCAGACCCTAACCCCTGGATTAATCCCGCCTATCCCTCACGCTCAGACACTGTGTTCCAGACACTAACCCTGGGATTGACCCGGTGTCCCCGCACTCTCAGACACTGTATTCCAGACACTTACTCTGGATTATTCCGGCCTATCCCACTCTCTCAAGAACTGCATTCCAGACCCTAACTCCTAGAATATTCCAGCCTATCCCACACTCACACAGTGTGTTCCAGACCCTAATCCCTGGATTGACCCGGCCACCCCAAACTCTCTGACACTGTGTTCCAGTCCCTAACCCATGGATTAATCCGGCCAATACACACTCTAAGGCTCTGTGTTCCAGACCCTAATTCCTGGAGTAATCCGGCCTATCACACACTGTCCGACACTGCGTTCCAGACCCTAACGACTGGATTGACCCGGCCTCCATCACACTCTCAGACACTGTGTTCGAGACCCTAAACCCAGGATTAATCCGGCCCATTCCACACTCTGAGGCACTGTGATGCAGACCCTAACTCCTGGATTAATCCGGCCTACCCCACACTTTCAGCTACTGTGTTCCAGACACTAACCATTGGATTGACCCAGTATCCCCACACTCTCATGCACTTTGTGCCAGAACCTAACCCGTGGATTAATCCGGCCTATCCCACACTCTCAGGCACTTTGTGCCAGACCCAAACCCCTGGATTAATGCAGCCTATCCTACACTCCCAGACACTTTGTTCCAGATGCTAACCCCGGGATTGAATCGGCCTTCCCCACACTTTCCGGCACTTTGTACCAGACCCTAACCCCTGGATAATCCAGCCTTTCTTACTCCCGCAGAAACTGTATTCCAGGCCCAAACCGCTGGATTATTGCGGCCTATCCCACACTCTCAGACACTGTTCCAGACCCTAACCCCTGGATTAATCCGGCCTAACCCACACTCTCACGCACTCTGTTCCAGACAGTAACCCCTGGATTGACCTGGCCTATTCCACACTCTCAGTCACTGAGTTCCAGACACTAAATACTGAATTATTCCGGTCTCCCCACACTCTCATTCACTTTGTCCCAGACCCTAACCCCTGGATTAATCCGGCCTATTCAACACTCTCAGACACTGTGTTCCAGACCCTAACCCCTGGATTAATCCGGCCTATCCTACACTCCCAGACACTTTTTTCCAGATTCTAACCCCGGGATTGAATCGGCCTTCCCCACACTTTCCGGCACTTTGTACAAGACCCTAACCCCTGGATTAATCCGGTCTATTCTACTCCCGAAGACACTGTATTCCAGACCCAAACCACTGGATTAATCCGGCCTATCCCACGCTCTCAGACACTGTGTTCGAGACCCTAACCCCTGGATTGACCCAGTGTCCCCACACTCTCAGACACTGTTTTCCAGACGCTAACCCTGGCCTATCCCACACGCTCAGGCACTGTATTCCACATACTTACCCCTGGATTAATCCGACCTATCCCACTCTCTCAAACACTGCGTTCCAGACCCTAACTCGTACAATATTCCAGCCTAACCCACACTCACACACTGTGTTCCAGACCCTAACCCCTGGATTAATCCAGTTTATCCCATAAACTCAGACAATGTATTCCAAACCGTTACCCCTGGATTGACCCAGTGTCCTTACACTCTCAGACACTGTTTTCCAGACCCTAACCCATGGATTAATCTGGCCTATCCCACATTATCAGACACTGTATTCCACATGCTTACCCCTGGATTAATCTGACCTATCCCACTCTCTCACATACTGTTCCAAACCCTAACCCCTGGATTGACCCGGCCACCCCAAACTCTCTGACACTCTCTTCCAGTCCCTAACCCATGGATTAATCCGGCCAATACACACTCTCAGGAATTGTGTTCCAGACCCTAATTCCTGGAGTAATCTGGCCTATCCCAAACTCTCTGATACTGTGTTCCAGACCCTAACCCCTGGATTGACCCGGCCAATACACACTCTCAGGCTCTGTGTTCCAGACTCTAATTCCTGGATTAATCCGGCCTACCCCACCCTCTCAGCCACTGTGTTCCAGACACTGAACATTGGATTGACCCGACCTATTCCACACTCTCAGACAGTGAGTTCCAGACACTAAATCCTGGACTATCGCGGCCTCCCTACACTATCAGACACTTTGTAACAGACCCTAACAACTGGATTAATCCGGCCTATCCCACACTCTCAGACACTGAGTTCCAGACACTAAATCCTGGACTATCACGGCCTCCCTACACTATCAGGCACTTTGTAACAGACCCTAACCCCTGGATTAATCCGGCCTTTCCCACACTCCTAGACACTGAGTTCCAGACACTGAATCCTGGATTATCCCGGCCTCCCCACACTCTGAGGAACTTTGTTCCAGACCCTAATCCCTGGATTAATCCGGCCTATCCCACGCTCTCAGACACTCTGTACCAGACCCTAATGCCTGGATTAATCCGGCCTATCCCACACTCCCTCACACTTTGTTCCAGACTCTAACCCTGGGAATGAATCAACCTTCCCCACACTTTCCGGCACTTTGTACCAGTCCCTAATGCCTGGATTAATCCGGCCTATCCTACTCCCGCAGACACTATATTCCAGACCCAAAAAGATGGATTGATCCGGCCTATCCCACACTCTCAGACACTGTGTTCCAGACCCTAACCCTTGGATTGACCTGGCCTATCCCACACTCTCAGGCACTGTGTTCCAGACCCTAATTCCTGGAGTAATCTGGCCTATCCCAAACTCTCTGATACTGTGTTCCAGACCCTAACCCCTGGATTAATCCAGCCTCCCCCACACTTTCTGACACTGTGTTCCAGACCCTACCCACTGGATTAATCCGGCCAATCCCTCACACTCGGACATTGTGTTCCAGACCCTAACCCCTGGATTGACCCGGCCTCCCCACTCTCTCAGACACTGTACTCCAGACCCTAACCCCTGGCTTAATCCGGCCTATTCCACACTCTCAGGCACTGTATTCCAGACACTTACCTCTGGATTAATCCGACCTATCCCACTGTCTCAAGCAATGCGTTCCAGACCCTAACTCCTGAAATATTCCAGCCTATCGCACAATCTCACAAACTATGTTCCAGACCCTAACCCCGGGATTAATCCGGTCTATCCCATAAACCCAGACAATGTATTCCAGACACTAACACCTGGATATACCAGGCCACCAGGTCATCTGTTGGGTCATCTGCTCTTGCCTGTGTGAGTTAGATTGTCACTGTGCTGTCAGTCTGCTCTTCCCTGGGTGGGTACATTGACAGAGTGGGGTCAGTCTGATCTTCCCTGAGAGTGTTACATTGACAGAGTGCGGTCAGTCGGCACTTCCCTGGGTGTGTTACATTGACAGAGTGGGGTCAGTCTGCTCTTCCCTGGGTGTGTTACATTGACAGAGTGGGGTCAGTCTGCTCTTCCCTGGGTGTGTTATATTGACAGAGTGGGGTAAGTCTGATCTTCCCAGGTTGTGTTACATTGACAGAGTGAGGTCAGTCTGCTCTTCACTGGTGGCTTACATTGACAGAGTGGGTTCTGTCTATTCTTCCCTGGGTGTGTTACTTTGATCGAGTGTGGTCAGTCTGCTCTTCCCTGGGTGTGTTACATTGACAGATTGCGGTCAGTCTGCTCTTTCCTGGGTGTGTTACATTGACAGAGTGGGGTCAGTCTGCTCTTCCCTGGGTGTGTTACATTGACAGAGTGGGGTCAGTCTGCTCGTCCCTGGGCGTGTAACATTGATAGATTGGGGTCAGTCTGCTCTTCCCTGCGTGTGTTACATTGACAGAGTGGTGTCAGTCTGATCTTCCCTCGGTGTGTTACATAGACAGAGTGGGGTCAGTCTGCCCTTCACTGGGTGTGTTACATTGACAGAGTGGGGTCAGTCTGGTCTTCCCTGGGTGTGTTACATTGACAGAGTGAGGTCAGTCTGATCTTCCCTGGGTGGGTTACATTGACAGAGTGAGGTCAGTCTGATCTTCCCTGGGTGGGTTACATTGACAGAGTGGGCTCAGTCTGGTCTTCCCTGGGTGTGTTACATTGACAGAGTGGGGTCAGTCTGCTCTTCACTGGGTGGGTTACAATGACAGTGTGGGGTCAGTCTGCTCTTCCCTGGGTGGGTTACGTTGACAGAGTGGGGTCAGTCTGCACATCCCTGGTGGCTTACATTGACAGAGTGGGGTCTGTCGACTCTTCCCTGGGTGTGTTACTTTGATAGAGTGTGGTCAGTCTGCTCTTAACTGGGTGTGTTACATTGACAGATTGCGGTCAGTCTGCTCTTCCCTGGGTATGTTACATTGACAGAGTGGGGTCAGTCTGATCTTCTCTGGGCGTGTTATATTGACAGAGTGGGTTCAGTCTGTTCTTCCCTGGGTGTGTTACATTGACAGAGTGAGGTCAGTCTGCTATTCACTGGGTGTGTTACACTGACAGAATGGGGTCAGTCTGCTCTTCCCTGGGTGTGCTGCATTGACAGTGTGGGGTCAATCTGGTCTTCCCTGGGGGTGTTACATTGACAGAGTGGGGTCAGTCTGGTCTTCCCTGGGTGTGTTACATTGACAGAATGGGGTCAGTCTACTCTTCTCTGGGTGTGTTACATTGACTGAGTGTGGTCAGTCTGATCTTCCCTGGGTGTGTTACGTTGACCGAGTGAGGTCAGTGTGCTCTTCCCTGGGTGTGTTACATTGACAGTGTGGGTTCAGTCTGTTTTTTTTTACCTGGGTGTATTACATTGACAGAGTGGGGTCAGTCTGGTCTTCCCTGGGTGGGTTACAATGACAGAATGGGGTCAGTCTGCTCTTCGCTGGTTGTGATTCATTGACTGAGTGGGGTCAGTGTGTTCTTCCCTGGGTGTGTTACATTGACTGAGTGAGGTCAGTCTGATCTTCCCTGGGTGGGTTACATTGACAGAGTGGGGTCTGTCTGGTCTTCCCGGGGTGGGTTACAATGACAGTGTGGGGTCAGTCTGCTCTTCCATGGGTGTGTTACATTGACAGAGTGGGGTCAGTCTGCTCTTCCCTGGGTGTGTTAAATTGACAGTGTGAGGTCAGTCTGCACTTCCCTGGTGGCTTATATTGACAGAGTGGGGTGTGTCTATTCTTCCCTGGGTGTGTTACTTTGATAGAGTGTGGTCAGTCTGCTCTTCCCTGGGTATGTTACATTGATAGAGTTGGGTCAATCTGATCTTCTCTGGATGTGTTATATTGACAGAGTGGGTTCAGTCTGTTCTTCACTGAGTGTGTTACCTTGACAGAGTGAGGTCAGTCTGCTCTTCACTGGGTGTGTTACACTGACAGAGTCGCTCAGTCTGCTCTTCCCTGGGTGTGTTACATTGACAGTGTGAGGTCAGTCTGCTCTTCACTGTTGGCTTACATTGACAGAGTGGGGTCTGTCTATTCTTCCCTGGGTGTGTTACTTTGATCGAGTGTGGTCAGTCTGCTCTTCCCTGGGTGTGTTACATTGACAGATTGCGGTCAGTCTGCTCTTCCCTTGGTATGTTACATTGATATGGTGGGGTCAGTCTGCTCTTCACTGGGTGTGGTAATTGACAGAGTGGGGTCAGTCTGCTCTTCCCTGGGTGTGTTACATTGACAGAGTGGGGTCAGTCTGGTCTTCCCTGGGTGTGTTACATTGACAGATTGCGGTCAGTCTGCTCTTCCCTGAGTATGTTACATTGATAGAGTTGGGTCAATCTGATCTTCTCTGGATGTGTTACATTGACAGTGTGAGGTCAGTCTGCTCTTCACTGGTGGCTTACATTGACAGAGTGGGTTCTGTCTATTCTTCCCTGGGTGTGTTACTTTGATCGAGTGTGGTCAGTCTGCTCTTCCCTGGGTGTGTTACATTGACAGATTGCGGTCAGTCTGCTCTTCCCTTGGTATGTTACATTGATATGGTGGGGTCAGACTGCTCTTCACTGGGTGTGGTAATTGACAGAGTGGGTTCAGTCTGTTCTTCACTGAGTGTGTTACCTTGACAGAGTGAGGTCAGTCTGCTATTCACTGGGTGTGTTACATTGACAGAGTGGGGTCAGTCTGCTCTTCCCTGGGTGTGTTACACTGACAGAGTCGGGTCAGTCTGCTCTTCCCTGGGTGTGTTACATTGACAGTGTGAGGTCAGTCTGCTCTTCACTGGTGGCTTACATTGACAGAGTGGGTTCTGTCTATTCTTCCCTGGGTGTGTTACTTTGATCGAGTGTGGTCAGTCTGCTCTTCCCTGGGTGTGTTACATTGACAGATTGCGGTCAGTCTGCTCTTCCCTTGGTATGTTACATTGATATGGTGGGGTCAGTCTGCTCTTCCCTGGGTGTGTTACATTGACAGAGTGGGGTCAGTCTGCTCGTCCCTGGGCGTGTAACATTGATAGATTGGGGTCAGTCTGCTCTTCCCTGCGTGTGTTACATTGACAGAGTGGTGTCAGTCTGCTCTTCCCTGGGTGGGTTACATTGACAGAGTGGGGTCAGTCTGGTCTTCCCTGGGTGTGTTACATTGTCAGAGCGGGGTCAGACTGCTCTTCCTGGGTGTGTTACATGGACAGAGTGAGGTCAGTCTGCTCTTCCCTGGGTGGGTTACATTGACAGATTGGGGTCAGTCTGCTCTTCCCTGGTTGGGTTACATTGACAGAGTGGGGTCAGTCTGTTCTTCCCTGGGTGTGTTACATTGACAGTGTGGGGTCAGTCTGCTCTTCCTGGGTGTGTTACATGGACAGAGTGAGGTCAGTCTGCTCTTCCCTGGGTGGGTTACATTGACAGTGTGGGTTCAGTCTGTTTTTTTTTTTACCTGGGTGTATTACATTGACAGAGTGGGGTCAGTCTGGTCTTCCCTGGGTGGGTTACAATGACAGAATGGGGTCAGTCTGCTCTTCGCTGGTTGTGATTCATTGACTGAGTGGGGTCAGTGTGTTCTTCCCTGGGTGTGTTACATTGACAGAGTGAGGTCAGTCTGATCTTCCCTGGGTGGGTTACATTGACAGAGTGGGGTCAGTCTGGTCTTCCCTGGGTGGGTTACAATGACAGTGTCGGGTCAGTCTGCTCTTCCATGGGTGTGTTACATTGTTAGAGTGGGGTCAGTCTGCTCTTCCCTGGGTGTGTTACATTGTCAGAGTGGGGTCAGTCTGCTCTTCTCTGGGTGTGTTACATTGACAGTGTGAGGTCAGTCTGCTCTTCCCTGGGTGTGTTAAATTGACAGAGTGGGGTCAGTCTGCACTTCCCTGGTGGCTTGTATTGACAGAGTGGGGTGTGTCTATTCTTCCCTGGGTGTGTTACTTTGATAGAGTGTGGTCAGTCTGCTCTTACCTGGGTGTGTTACATTGACAGATTGCGTTCAGTCTGCTCTTCCCTGGGTATGTTACATTGATAGAGTTGGGTCAATCTGATCTTCTCTGGATGTGTTATATTGACAGAGTGGGTTCAGTCTGTTCTTCACTGAGTGTGTTACCTTGACAGAGTGAGGTCAGTCTGCTATTCACTGGGTGTGTTACATTGACAGAGTGGGGTCAGTCTGCTCTTACCTGGGTGTGTTACACTGACAGAGTCGGGTCAGTCTGCTCTTCCCTGGGTGTGTTACATTGACAGTGTGAGGTCAGTCTGCTCTTCACCGATGGCTTACATTGACAGAGTGGGGTCTGTCTATTCTTCCCTGGGTGTGTTACTTTGATCGATTGTGGTCAGTCTGCTCTTCCCTGGGTGTGTTACATTGACAGATTGCGGTCAGTCTGCTCTTCCCTTGGTATGTTACATTGATATGGTGGGGTCAATCTGATCTTCTCTCGGTGTGTTATGTTGACAGAGTGGGTTCAGTCTGTTCTTCCCTGGGTGTGTTAAATCGACAGAGTGCGGTCAGTCTGCTCTTCACTGGGTGTGGTAATTGACAGAGTGGGGTCAGTCTGCTCTTCCCTGGGTCTGTAACATTGACAGAGTGAGGTCAGTCTGGCCTTCCCTGGGTGTGTTACATTGACAGAGTGGGGTCAGTCTGGTCTTCCCTGGATGGGTTACATTGACAGAGTGAGGTCAGTCTGCTCTTCCCTGGGTGGGTTACATTGACAGAGTGGGGTCAGTCTGCTCTTCCCTGGGTTGGTTACATTGACAGAGTGGGGTCAGTCTGCTCTTCCCTGGGTGTGTTACTTTGACAGAATGAGGTCAGTCTGCTATTCACTGGGTGTGTTACAGTGACAGAGTGGGGTCAGTCTGCTCATCCATGGGTGTGTTACACTGCCAGAGTCGGGTCAGTCTGCTCTTCACTGGGTGTGGTACATTGACCGAGTCGGGTCAGTCTGCTGTTCCCTCTGTCTGGTACATTGACAGAGTGTGGTCAGTCTGCTCTTCCCTGGGTGTGTTACATTGACAGAGTGGGGTCACTCTGCTCTTCCCTGGGTGTTTTCCACTGACAGAGTCGGGTCAGTCTGCTCTTCACTGTGTGTGGTACATTGACCGAGTCGGGTCAGTCTGCTGTTCCCTGGGTGTGGTACATTGACAGAGTGTGGTCAGTCTGCTCTTCCCTGGGTGTGTTACATTGACAGAGTGAGGTCAGTCTGCTATTCACTGGGTGTGTTACATTAACAGAGTGGGTTCAGTCTGCTCTTCCCTGGGTGTGTTACATTGACAGAGTGGGGTCAGTCGGCGCTTCCCTGGGTGTGTGACAATGACAGAGTGGGGTCAGTCTGTTCTTCACTGTGTGTGTTACATTGACAGAGTGTGGTCAGTCTGCTCTTCCCTGGCTGTGTTACATTGACAGATTGCGTTCAGTCTGCTCTTCCCTTGGTATGTTACATTGATAGAGTGGGGTCAATCTGATCTTCTCTGGGTGTGTAATGTTGACAGAGTGGGTTCAGTCTGTTCTTCCCTGGTGTGATACATTGACAGAGTGAGGTCAGTCTGCTCTTCACTGGGTGTGGTACATTGACAGAGTGTTCTCAGTCTGCTCTTCCCTGGGTGTGTTACATTGACAGAGTGAGGTCAGTCTGCTATTCACTGGGTGTGTAACATTGACAGAGTGGGTTCAGTCTGCTCTTCCCTGGGTGTGTTACACTGACAGAGTCGGGTCGTACTTCTCTTCCCTGGGTGTGTGACATTGACAGAGCGGGGTCAGTCTGCTCTACCCTTGGTGGGTTACAATGACAGACTGGGTCAGTCTGCTCTTCCCTGGGTGTGTTACGTTGACAGAGTGGGGTCAGTCTGTTCTTCCCTGGGTGTGTTACATTGACAGAGTGAGGTCAGTCTGCTCTTCCCTGGGAGGGTTAGATTGACAGAGTGGGTTCAGTCTGGTCTTCCCCGGTTGTGTTACATTGAAACAGTCAGGTCAGTCTGCTCTTCCTTGGGTGTGTTACATTGACAGAGTGGGGTCAGTCTGCTCTTCCCTGGGTGTGTTACATTGACAGACTGGGGTCAGTCTGCTCTTCCCTGGGTCTGTTACATTGACAGTATGAGGTCAGTATACTCTTCCCCGGTGGTTTACATTGACAGGGTGGGGTCTGTCTATTCTTCCCTGGTGTGTTACTTTGATAGAGTGTGGTCAGTCTGCTCTTCCCTGGGTGTGTTATATTGACAGATTGCGGTCAGTCTGCTCTTCCCTGAGTATGTTATATTGATAGAGTAGGGTCAATCTGATCTTCTCTGGGTGTGTTATATTGACAGAGTGCGTTCAGTGTGTTCTTCCCTGGGTGTGTGACATTGACAGAGTGAGGTCAGTCTGCTCTTCCCTGGGTGTGTGACATTGACAGATTGCCGTCAGTCTGCTCTTCCGTGGGTGTGTTACATTGACAGATTGCGCTTAGTCTGCTCTTCCCTGGGTATGTTACATTCATAGAGTGGGGTCAATCTGATCTTCTCTGGGTGTGTTATATTGACAGAGTGGGTTCAGTCTGTTCTTCCCTGGGTGTATTCCATTGACAGAGTGAGGTCAGTCTGCTATTCACTGGGTGTGTTACATTGACAGAGTGGGGTCAGTCTGCTGTTCCCTGGGTCTGGTACATTGACAGTGTGTGGTCAGTCTGCTCTTCCCTGGGTGCGTTACATTGACAGAGTGGGGTCAATCTGCTCTTCACTGGGTGTGTAACATTGACAGAGTGGGGTCAGTCTGCTCTTCCCTGGGTGTGATACAATGACAGTGTGAGGTCAGTCTGCTCTTCCCTGGGTGTGTTACATTGACAGAGTTGGGTCAGTCAGCTCTTCCCTGGGTGTGTTACATTGACAGTGTGGGGTCAGGCTGCTCTTTCCTGGGTGTGTTACATTGACAGTGTGGGGTCAGGCTGCTCTTTCCTGGGTGTGTTACATTGACAGAGTGTGGTCAGTCTGCTCTTCCCTGGGTGTATTACATTGACAGAGTGGGGTCAGTCTGATCTTCCCTGGGTGTGTTACATTGACAGTGTGAGGTCAGTCTGCTCTTCCCTGGGTCTGTAACATTGACTGAGTGGGGTCAGTCTGCTCTTCCCTGTTTGGGTTACATTGTTAGAGTGGGGTCAGTCTGCTCTTCCCTGGTTGTTTTACACTGACAGAGTGGGGTCAATCTGCTCTTCCCTGCGTCTGTTACATTGACAGAGTGGGGTCAGTCTGGTCTTCCCTGGCTTGGTTACGTTGACATAGTGGGGGTCAGTCTGCTCTTCCCTTGCTGTGTTACAATGACAGAGTGGGGTCAGTGTGCACTTCCCTGTGTGTGTTACATTGACAGAGTGGGGGTCAGTCTGCTCTTCCCAGGGTGTGTTGCATTGACAGAGTGTGGTCAGTCTGCTCTTCCCAGGGCGTGTCACATTGACAGAGTGGGGTCAGTCTGCTCTTTTATGGGTGGGTTACATTGACAGAATGAATACAGTCTGCTCTTCCCTGCGTGTGTTACATTGACAGAGTGGGGTCAGTCTGCTCTTCCCTGGGTGTGTTACATTGACAGAGTGAGGTCAGTCTGCTCTTCCCTGGGTTTGTTACATTGACAGAGTGGGGTTAGTCTTCTCTTCCCTGGGTGTGTTACATTGACAGATTGGGGTCAGTCTGCTCTTCCCTGAGTGTGTTACATTGACAGAGTGGGGTCAGTCTGTTCTTCCTTGGGTGTGTTAAATTGACAGTGTTGGGTCAGTCTGCTCTTCCCTGGGTGTGTTACATTGACAGAGTGTCGTTAGTCTGTTCTTCCCTGGGAGTGTTACAGTGACAGGGTGGTGTCAGTCTGCTCTTCCCTGGGTGGGTTACATTGACAGAGTGGTTTCACTCTGTTCTCCCATTGTGTATTACATTGACAGAGTGGGGTCAGTCTGCTCTTCCCTGGGTGTGTTACAATGACAGAGTGGGGTCAGTGTGCACATCACTGGGTGGGTTACATTGACAGATTGGGGTAAGTCTGCAGTTCACTGTGTGAGTAATTTTGCAGAAGAGGACATTCTGCTCTTCTCTGGGTTTGTTACATTGACAGAGTTTGGTCAGTCTGCTCTTCCCTGGGTGTGTTACATTGACAGAGATGGGTCAGTGTGCTCTTCCAGGGCGTGTCACATTGACAGAGTGGGGTCAGTCTGCTCTTCCCTGGGTGTGTTACATTGGCAGAGTGAGGTCAGTCTGCTCTTCCCTGGGTTTGGTACATTGACATAGTGGGGTGAGTCTGTACTTCCCTGGGTGTGTTACATTGACAGAGTGGGGTCAGTCTGCTCTTCCCTGGGTGTGTTACATTGACAGAGTGGGGTCAGTCTGCACTTCCCTGGGTGTGTTACATTGACAGAGTGAGGTCAGTCTGCTCTTCCCTGGGTTTGTTACATTTACAGAGTGTGGTCAGTCTCCTCTTCCCTGGGTGTGTTACATTGACAGAGTGGGGTAAGACTGCAGTTGACTGTGTGAGTAATTTTGCAGAAGCGGTCATTCTGCTCTTCTCTGGGTGGGTCACATTGACAGAGTGAGGTCAGTCTGCTCTTCCCTGGGTTTGTTAAATTGACAGAGTGGGGACAGTCTGCTCTTCCCTGGGTGTGTTACAGTGACAGGGTGGGTTCAGTCTGCTCCTCCCTGGGTGTGTTACATTGACAGAGTTGGGTCAGTCTGCTTTTCCCTGGGAGTGTTACATTGACAGAGTTGGGTAAGACTCCAGTTGACTGTGTGAGTAATTTTGCAGAAGCGGTCATTCTGCTCTTCTCTGGGTGGGATACATTGACAGAGTGAGGTCAGTCTGCTCTTCCCTGGGTGTGTTACAGTGACAGGGTGGGTTCAGTCTGCTCCTCCCTGGTTGTGTTACATTGACAGAGTGAGTTTAGTCTGCTCTTCCCTGGGTGTGTTACATTGACAGAGTGGGGTCAGTCTGCTCTTCCCTGGGTGTGTTATATTGACAGAGTGAGTTCAGTCTGCTCTTCACTGGGTTTGTTACATTGACAGATTGGCGTCAGTCTTCTCTTCCCTGGGTGTGTTACATTCACAGATTGGGGTCAGTCTGCTCTTCCCTGAGTGTGTTACATTGACAGAGTGGGGTCAGTCTGTTCTTCCTTGGGTGTGTTAAATTGACAGTGTTGGGTCAGTTTGCTCTTCCCTGGATGTGTTACATTGACAGAGTGGCGTCAGTCTGTTCTTCCCTGGGAGTTTTACAGTGACAGGGTGGTGTCAGTCTGCTCTCCCCTGGGTGTGTTAAATTGACAGAGTGGGGTCAGTCTGTTCTTCCTTGGGTGTGTTGAATTGACAGTGTTGGGTCAGTCTGCTCTTCCCTGGGTGTGTTACATTGACAGAGTGGCGTCAGTCTGTTCTTCCCTGGGAGTGTTACAGTGACAGGGTGGTGTCAGTCTGCTCTCCCCTGGGTATATTACATTGACAGAGTGGGGTCAGTCTGCTCTTCCCTGGGTGTGTTAAATTGACAGTGTGGGGTCAGTCTGTTCTTCCCTTGGTATGTTACATTGACAGAGTGGTATCTGTCTGCTTTTCCCGGGTTGTGTTACATTGACAGAGTGGGGTCAGTCTGTTCTCCCATTGTGTGTTACAATGACAGAGTGCGGTCAGTCTGCTCTTACCTGGGTGTGTTACAATGACAGAGTGGGGTCAGTCTGTTCTTCCCTGGGTGTGTTACATTGACAGAGTGGGTTCAGTCTGCTCTTCCCTGGGCGTGTTACATTGACAGAGTGGGGTCAGTCTGTTCTCCCAGGGTTTGTTACATTGCCAGAGTGGGGGTCAGTCTGCTCTTCCCTTGCTGTGTTACAATGACAGAGTGGGGTCAGTGTGCACTTCCCTGTGTGTGTTACATTGACAGAGTGGGGGTCAGTCTGCTCTTCCCAGGGTGTGTGACATTGACAGAGTGTGGTCAGTCTGCTCTTCCCAGGGCGTGTCACATTGACAGAGTGGGGTCAGTCTGCTCTTTTATGGGTGGGTTACATTGTCAGAATGAATTCAGTCTGCTCTTCCCTGCGTGTGTTACATTGACAGAGTGGGGTCAGTCTGCTCTTCCCTGGGTGTGTTACATTGACAGAGTGAGGTCAGTCTGCTCTTCCCTGGGTTTGTTACATTGACAGAGTGGGGTCAGTCTTCTCTTCCCTGGGTGTGTTACATTGACAGATTGGGTCAGTCTGCTCTTCCCTGAGTGTGTTACATTGACAGAGTGGGGTCAGTCTGTTCTTCCTTGGGTGTGTTAAATTGACAGTGTTGGGTCAGTCTGCTCTTTCCTGGGTGTGTTAAATTGACAGAGTGGGGTCAGTCTGTTCTTCCCTTGGTGTGTTACATTGACAGAGTGGTATCTGTCTGCTCTTCCCTGGGTGTGTTACATTGACAGAGTGCTTTCAGTCTGTTCTCCCATTGTGTGTTACATTGACAGAGTGCGGTCAGTCTGCTCTTCCCTGGGTGTGTTACATTGACAGAGTGGGGTCAGTGTGCACATCACTGGGTGGGTTACATTGACAGAGTGGGGTAAGTCTGCAGTTCACTGTGTGAGTAATTTTGCAGAAGAGGACATTCTGCTCTTCTCTGGGTGGGTTACATTGACAGAGTGAGGTTAGTCTGCTCTTCCCTGGGTTTGTTACATTGACAGAGTTTGGTCAGTCTGCTTTTCCCTGGGTGTGTTACATTGACAGAGTTGGGTCAGTGTGCTCTTCCAGTGCGTGTCACATTGACAGAGTGGGGTCAGTCTGCTCTTTTCTGGGTGTGTTACATTGACAGAGTGAGGTTAGTCTGCTCTTCACAGGGCGTGTCACATTGGCAGAGTGGGGTCAGTCTGCTCTTTTAAGGGTGGGTAACATTGACAGAGTGGGGTCAGTCTGCTCTTCCCTGGGTGTGTGACATTGGCAGAGTGAGGTCAGTCTGCTCTTCCCTGGGTTTGTTACATTGACATAGTGGGGTCAGTCTGTACTTCCCTGGGTGTGTTACATTGACAGAGTGGGGTCAGTCTGCTCTTCCCTGGGTGTGTTACATTGACAGAGTGGGGTCAGTCTGCACTTCCCTGGGTGTGTTACACTGACAGAGTGTGGTCAGTCTACTCTTCCCTGGGTGTGTTACATTGACAGAGTGGGGTAATGCTGCAGTTGACTGTGTGAGTAATTTTGCAGAAGCGGTCAGTCTGCTCTTCTCTGGGTGGGTTACATTGACAGAGTGAGGTAAGTCTGCTCTTCCCTGGGTTTGTTAAATTGACAGAGTGGGGACAGTCTGCTCTTCCCTGGGTGTGTTACAGTGACAGGGAGGGTTCAGTCTGCTTCTCCCTGGGTGTGTTACATTGACAGAGTTGGGTCAGTCTGCTTTTCCCTGGGTGTGTTACATTGACAGAGTGGGGTCAGTCTGCTCTTCCCTGGGTGTGTTACATTGACAGAGTGGGGTCAGTCTGCTCTTCCCTGGGTGTGTGACATTGGCAGAGTGAGGTCAGTCTGCTCTTCCCTGGGTTTGTTACATTGACATAGTGGGGTCAGTCTGTACTTCCCTGGGTGTGTTACATTGACAGAGTGGGGTCAGTCTGCTCTTCCCTGGGTGTGTTACATTGACAGAGTGGGGTCAGTCTGCACTTCCCTGGGTGTGTTACACTGACAGAGTGTGGTCAGTCTACTCTTCCCTGGGTGTGTTACATTGACAGAGTGGGGTAATGCTGCAGTTGACTGTGTGAGTAATTTTGCAGAAGCGGTCAGTCTGCCCTTCTCTGGGTGGGTTACATTGACAGAGTGAGGTAAGTCTGCTCTTCCCTGGGTTTGTTAAATTGACAGAGTGGGGACAGTCTGCTCTTCCCTGGGTGTGTTACAGTGACAGGGAGGGTTCAGTCTGCTTCTCCCTGGGTGTGTTACATTGACAGAGTTGGGTCAGTCTGCTTTTCCCTGGGTGTGTTACATTGACAGAGTTGGGTAAGACTGCAGTTGACTGTGTGAGTAATTTTGCAGAAGCGGTCATTCTGCTCTTCTCTGGGTGGGTTACATTGACAGAGTGAGGTCAGTTTGGTCTTCCCTGGGTGTGTTACAGTGACAGGGTGGGTTCAGTCTGCTCCTCCCTGGTTGTGTTACATTGACAGAGTGAGTTCAGTCTGCTCTTCCCTGGGTGTGTTACATTGACAGAGTGGGGTCAGTCTGCTCTTCCCTGGGTGTGTGACATTGACAGAGTGAGGTCAGTCTGCTCTTCCCTGGGTTTGTTACATTGACAGATTGGGGTCAGTCTTCTCTTCCCTGGGTGTGTTACATTCACAGATTGGGGTCAGTCTGCTCTTCCCTGAGTGTGTTACCTTGACAGAGTGGCGTCAGTCTGTTCTTCCTTGGGTGTGTTACATTGACAGTGTTGGGTCAGTCTGCTCTTCCCTGGGTGTGTTACATTGACAGAGTGGCGTCAGTCTGTTCTTCCCTGGGAGTTTTACAGTGACAGGGTGGTGTCAGTCTGCTCTCCCCTGGGTGTGTTAAATTGACAGAGTGGGGTCAGTCTGCTCTCCCCTGCGTGTGTTAAATTGACAGAGTGGGGTCAGTCTGCTCTTCCCTGGGTGTGTTACATTGACAGAGTGTGGTCAGTCTGCTCTTCGCTGAGTGTGTTACATTGACAGAGTGGGGTCAGTCTGTTCTTCCTTGGGTGTGTTAAATTGACAGTGTTGGGTCAGTCTGCTCTTCCCTGGGTGTGTTACATTGACAGAGTGTGGGCAGTCTGTTCTTCCCTGGGAGTGTTACAGTGACAGGGTGGTTTCAGTCTGCTCTCCCCTGGGTATATTACATTGACAGAGTAGGGTCAGTCTGCTCTTCCCTGGGTGTGTTAAATTGACAGAGTGGGGTCAGTCTGTTCTTCCCTTGGTGTGTTACATTGACAGAGTGGTATCTGTCTGCTCTTCCCTGGGTGTGTTACATTGACAGAGTGGGGTCAGTCTGTTCTCCCATTGTGTGTTACATTGACAGAGTGCGGTCAGTCTGCTCTTCCCTGGGTGTGTTACAATGACAGAGTGGGGTCAGTGTGCACATCACTGGGTGGGTTACATTGAGAGAGTGGGGTAAGTCTTCAGTTCACTGTGTGTGTAATTTTGCAGAAGAGGACATTCTGCTCTTCTCTGGGTGGGTTACATTGACAGAGTGAGGTCAGACTGCTCTTCCCTGGGTTTGTTACATTGACAGAGTTTGGTCAGTCTGCTCTTCCCTGTGTGTGTTACATTGACAGAGTTGGGTCAGTGTGCTCTTCCCAGGGCGTGTCACATTGAAAGAGTGGGGTCAGACTGCTCTTTTATGGGTGTGTTACATTGACAGAGTGGGGTCAGTCTGCTCTTCCCTGGGTGTGTAACATTGGCAGAGTTAGGTCAGTCTGCTCTTCCCTGGGTTTGTTACATTGACACAGTGGACTCACTCTGCTCTTCCCTGGGTGTATTACATTGAGAGATTGGGGTTAGTCTGCTCTACCCCAAGTTTGTTACATTGACAGAGTGGGGTCAGTCTGCACTTCCCTGGGTGTGTTACATTGACAGAGTGGGGTAAGACTGCAATTGACTGTGTGAGTAATTTTGCAGAAGCGGTCAGTCTGCTCTTCTCTGGGTGGGTTACATTGACAGAGTGAGGTCAGTCTGCTCTTCCCTGGGTTTGTTACAGTGACAGGGAGGATTCAGTCTGCTTCTCCCTGGGTGTGTTACATTGACAGAATTGGGTCAGTCTGCTTTTCCCTGGGTGTGTTACATTGACAGAGTTGGGTAAGACTGCAGTTGACTGTGTGAGTAATTTTGCAGAAGCGGTCATTCTGCTCTTGTCTGGGTGGGTTACATTGACAGAGTGAGGTCAGTCTGCTCTTCCCTGGGTGTGTTACAGTGACAGGGTGGGTTCAGTCTGCTCCTCCCTGGTTGTGTTACATTGACAGAGTGAGTTCAGTCTGCTCTTCCCTGGATGAGTTACATTGACAGAGTGGGGTCCGTCTGCTCTTCCCTGGGTGTGTGACATTGACAGAGTGAGGTCAATCTGCTCTTCCCTGGGTTTGTTACATTGACAGATTGGGGTCAGTCTTCTCTTCCCTGGGTGTGTTACATTCACAGATTGGGGTCAGTCTGCTCTTCCCTGAGTGTGTTACCTTGACAGAGTGGCGTCAGTCTGTTCTTCCTTGGGTGTGTTACATTGACAGTGTTGGGTCAGTCTGCTCTTCCCTGGGTGTGTTACATTGACAGAGTGGCGTCAGTCTGTTCTTCCCCTGGGAGTTTTACAGTGACAGGGTGGTGTCAGTCTGCTCTCCCCTGGGTGTGTTAAATTGACAGAGTGGGGTCAGTCTGCTCTCCCCTGGGTGTGTTAAATTGACAGAGTGGGGTCAGTCTGCTCTTCCCTGGGTGTGTTACATTGACAGAGTGTGGTCAGTCTGCTCTTCGCTGAGTGTGTTACATTGACAGAGTGGGGTCAGTCTGTTCTACCTTGGGTGTGTTAAATTGACAGTGTTGGGTCAGTCTGCTCTTCCCTGGGTGTGTTACATTGACAGAGTGTGGTCAGTCTGTTCTTCCCTGGGAGTGTTACTTGACAGGGTGGTTTCAGTCTGCTCTCCCCTGGGTATGTTACATTGACAGAGTAGGGTCAGTCTGCTCTTCCCTGGGTGTGTTAAATTGACAGAGTGGGGTCAGTCTGTTCTTCCCTTGGTGTGTTACATTGACAGAGTGGTATCTGTCTGCTCTTCCCTGGGAGTGTTACATTGACAGAGTGGGGTCAGTCTGTTCTCCCATCGTGTGTTACATTGACAGAGTGCGGTCAGTCTGCTCTTCCCTGGGTGTGTTACAATGACAGAGTGGGGTCAGTGTGCACATCACTGGGTGGGTTACATTGAGAGAGTGGGGTAAGTCTTCAGTTCACTGTGTGAGTAATTTTGCAGAAGAGGACATTCTGCTCTTCTCTGGGTGGGTTACATTGACAGAGTGAGGTCAGACTGCTCTTCCCTGGGTTTGTTACATTGACAGAGTTTGGTCAGTCTGCTCTTCCCTGTGTGTGTTACATTGACAGAGTTGGGTCAGTGTGCTCTTCCCAGGGCGTGTCACATTGAAAGAGTGGGGTCAGACTGCTCTTTTATGGGTGTGTTACATTGACAGAGTGGGGTCAGTCTGCTCTTCCCTGGGTGTGTAACATTGGCAGAGTTAGGTCAGTCTGCTCTTCCCTGGGTTTGTTACATTGACACAGTGGAGTCAGTCTGCTCTTCCCTGGGTGTATTACATTGAGAGATTGGGGTTAGTCTGCTCTTCCCCAAGTTTGTTACATTGACAGAGTGGAGTCAGTCTGCACTTCCCTGGGTGTGTTACATTGACAGAGTGATGTCAGCCTGCGCTTCCCTGGGTTTGTTACATTTGCAGAGTGTGGTCAGTCTGCTTCTCCCTGGGTGTGTTACATTGACAGAGTTGGGTCAGTCTGCTTTTCCCTGGGTGTGTTACATTGACAGAGTGGGGTAAGACTGCAGTTGACTGTGTGAGTAATTTTGCAGAAGCGGTCATTCTGCTTTTCTCTGGGTGGGTTACATTGACAGAGTGAGGTCAGTCTGCTCTTCCCTGGGTGTGTTACAGTGATAGGGTGGGTTCAGTCTGCTCCTCCCTGGTTGTGTTACATTGACAGAGTGAGTTCAGTCTGCTCTTCCCTGGGTGTGTTACATTGACAGAGTGGGGTAGTCTGCTCTTCCCTGGGTGTGATACATTGACAGAGTGAGGTCAGTCTGCTCTTCCCTGGGTGTGTTACCTTGACAGAGTGGGGTCAGTCTGCTCTTCCCTTGGTGTGTTACATTGACAGAGTGGCGTTAGTCTGTTCTTCCCTGGGAGTTTTACAGTGACAGGGTGGTGTCAGTCTGCTCTCCCCTGGGTGAGTTAAATTGACAGAGTGGGGTCAGTCTGCTCTTCCCTGGGTGTGTTACATTGACAGAGTGGGGTCAGTCTGTTCTTCCTTGGGTGTGTTAAATTGACAGTGTTGGGTCAGTCTGCTCTTCCCTGGGTGTGTTACATTGACAGAGTGGCGTCAGTCTGTTCTTCCCTGGGAGTGTTACAGTGACAGGGTGGTTTCAGTCTGCTCTCCACTGGGTATGTTACATTGACAGAGTAGGGTCAGTCTGCTCTTCCCTGGGTGTGTTAAATTGACAGAGTGGGGTCAGTCTGTTCTTCCCTTGGTGTGTTACTTTGACAGAGTGCGGTCAGTCTGCTCTTCCCTGGGTGTGTTACAATGACAGAGTGGGGTCAGTGTGCACATCACTGGGTGGGTTACATTGAGAGAGTGGGGTAAGTCTGCAGTTCACTGTGTGAGTAATTTTGCAGAAGAGGACATTCTGCTCTTCTCTGGTGGGTTACATTGACAGAGTGAGGTCAGACTGCTCTTCCCTGGGTTTGTTACATTGACAGAGTTTGGTCAGTCTGCTCTTCCCTGTGTGTGTTACATTGACAGAGTTGGGTCAGTGTGCTCTTCCCAGGGCGTGTCACATTGACAGAGTGGGGTCAGTCTGCTCTTTTATGGGTGTGTTACATTGACAGAGTGGGGTCAGTCTGCTCTTCCCTGGGTGTGTAACATTGGCAGAGTGAGGTCAGTCTGCTCTTCCCTGGGTTTGTTACATTGACACAGTGGAGTCAGTCTGCTCTTCCCTGGGTGTGTTACATTGAGAGATTGGGGTTAGTCTGCTCTTCCGCAAGTTTGTTACATTGACAGAGTGGGGTCAGTCTGCACTTCCCTGGGTGTGTTACATTGACAGAGTGAGGTCAGCCTGCTCTTCCCTGGGTGTGTTACATTGACAGAGTGGGGTAAGACTGCAGTTGACTGTGTGAGTAATTTTGCAGAAGCGGTCATTCTGCTCTTCTCTGGGTGGGTTACATTGACAGAGTGAGGTCAGTCTGCTCTTCCCTGGGTGTGTTACAGTGACAGGGTGGGTTCAGTCTGCTCCTCCCTGGTTGTGTTACATTGACAGAGTGAGTTCAGTCTGCTCTTCCCTGGGTGTGTTACATTGACAGAGTGGGGTCGGTCTGCTCTTCCCTGGGTGTGATACATTGACAGAGTGAGGTCAGTCTGCTCTTCCCTGGGTGTGTTACACTGACAGAGTGGGGTCAGTCTGCTCTTCCCTGGGTGTGTTACATTGACAGAGTGAGGTCAGTCTGCTCTTCCCTGGGTTTGTTACATTGACAGATTGGGGTCAGTCTTCTCTTTCCTGAGTGTGTTACATTGACAGAGTGGGGTCAGTCTGTTCTTCCTTGGGTGTGTTAAATTGACAGTGTTTTGTCAGTCTGCTCATCCCTGGGTGTGTTACATAGACAGAGTGGCGTCAGTCTGTTCTTCCCTGGGAGTTTTACAGTGACAGGGTGGTGTCAGTCTGCTCTCCCCTGGGTGTGTTACATTGACAGAGTGAGGTCAGACTGCTCTTCCCTGGGTTTGTTACATTGACAGAGTTTGGTCAGTCTGCTCTTCCCTGTGTGTGTTACATTGACAGAGTTGGGTCAGTGTGCTCTTCCCAGGGCGTGTCACATTGACAGAGTGGGGTCAGTCTGCTCTTTTATGGGTGTGTTACATTGACAGAGTGGGGTCAGTCTGCTCTTCCCTGGGTGTGTAACATTGGCAGAGTGAGGTCAGTCTGCTCTTCCCTGGGTTTGTTGCATTGACACAGTGGAGTCAGTCTGCTCTTCCCTGGGTGTGTTACATTGAGAGATTGGGGTTAGTCTGCTCTTCCGCAAGTTTGTTACATTGACAGAGTGGGGTCAGTCTGCACTTCCCTGGGTGTGTTACATTGACAGAGTGAGGTCAGCCTGCTCTTCCCTGGGTTTGTTACGTTTGCAGAGTGTGGTCAGTCTGCTCTTCCCTCGGTGTGTTACATTGACAGAGTGGGGTAAGACTGCAGTTGACTGTGTGAGTAATTTTGCAGAAGCGGTCATTCTGCTCTTCTCTGGGTGGGTTACATTGACAGAGTGAGGTCAGTCTGCTCTTCCCTGGGTGTGTTACAGTGACAGGGTGGGTTCAGTCTGCTCCTCCTTGGTTGTGTTACATTGACAGAGTGAGTTCAGTCTGCTCTTCCCTGGGTGTGTTACATTGACAGAGTGGGGTCAGTCTGCTCTTCCCTGGGTGTGATACATTGACAGAGTGAGGTCAGTCTGCTCTTCCCTGTGTGTGTTACCTTGACAGAGTGGGGTCAGTCTGCTCTTCCCTGGGTGTGTGACATTGACAGAGTGAGGTCAGTCTGCTCTTCCCTGGGTTTGTTACATTGACAGATTGGGGTCAGTCTTCTCTTCCCTGGGTGTGTTACATTGACAGATTGGGGTCAGTCTGCTCTTCCCTGAGTGTGTTACATTGACAGAGTGGGGTCAGTCTGTTCTTCCTTGGGTGTGTTACATTGACAGTGTTGGGTCAATCTGCTCTTCCCTGGGTGTGTTACATTGACAGAGTGGCGTCAGTCTGCTCTTCCCTGGGAGTTTTACAGTGACAGGGTGGTGTCAGTCTGCTCTCCCCTGGGTGTGTTAAATTGACAGAGTGGGGTCTGTCTGCTCTTCCCTGGGTGTGTTACATTGACAGAGTGGGGTCAGTCTGCTCTTCGCTGAGTGTGTTACATTGACAGAGTGGGGTCAGTCTGTTCTTCCCAGGGCGTGTCACATTGACAGATTGGGGTCAGTCTTCTCTTCCCTGGGTGTGTTACATTGACAGATTGGGGTCAGTCTGCTCTTCCCCAAGTTTGTTACATTGACACAGTGGGGTCAGTCTGCTCTTCCCTTGCTGTGTTACATTGACAGAGTGGGGTCAGTCTGCTCTTCCCAGGGCGTGTCACATTGACAGAGTGGGGTCAATCTGCTCTTCCCTGGGTGGGTAACCTTAACAGAGTGTGGTCAGTCTGCTCTTCCCAGGGCGTGTCACATTGACAGAGTGGGGCCAGTCTGCTCTTTTATGGGTGTGTTACATTGACAGAGTCGGGTAAGTCTGCTATTCCCTGGGTGTGTTACATTGACAGAGTGGGGTCAGTCTGCTCTTTCCTTGGTGGGTTACATTGACAGATTGGGGTCAGTCTGTTTTTCCCTGTGTGTGTTATATTGACAGAGTGGGTCAGTCTGCCCTTCCCTGGGTGTGTTACATTGACAGAGTGGGGGTCAGTCTGCTCTTCCCTGGGTTTGTTACTTTGATAGGGTGAGGTCAGTGTGCACTTCCCTGGGTGTGTTACATTGACAGAGTGGGGTCAGTCTGCTCTTCCCTGGGTGTGTTACATTGACAGAGTGGGGTCAGCCTGCTCTTCCCTGTGTGTGTTACATTGACAGATTGGGGTCAGTCTGCACTTCCCTGGGTGTGTTACATTGACAGAGTGGGGTCAGCCTGCTCTTCCCTTTGTGTGTTACATTGACAGATTGGGGTCAGTCTGCACTTCCCTGGGTGTGTTACTTTGACAGAGTGGGGTCAGTCTGCTCTTCCCTGTGTGTGTTACATTGACAGAGTCGGGTCAGTCTGCACTTCCCTGGGTGTGTTACATTGACAGAGTGGGGTCAGTCTGCCCTTCCCTGGGTGTGTTACATTGACAGAGTGGGGGTCAGTCTGCTCTTCCCTGGGTTTGTTACTTTGACAGAGTGGGGTCAGTCTTCTCTTCCCCGTGTGTGTTACATTGACAGATTAGGGTCAGTGTGCACTTCCCTTGGTGGGTTACATTGACAGAGTTGGGTCAGTCTGCTCTTCTGTGCATGGGTCAGGTGACGGTCTACCTCTTTCATTGGGGCAGATGTCAAGGAGCATCTTAAACCGGAGAGGGATCGGGGGGAATTGGAGCCGTTGAGAGAGAGAGTACAGAAGGTAAGACAGCTCAGCTCAAAGCACGGTAGTTAATGCTGCCCCGATTAAAATATTGAAGATGGCAGAGGGGCAGATGAGCTGAGACAGGGTGGGAGCTGGGCGATATTGATGATGTGGAAGGACAGTGTGTGTATCTGATCACATTCTGTCAGTCTGACTAATAGCAGTCATTCCTGCCACTGGATTCACTGAGGGGTGAAGGCTATGTGAACAGAGTAGACTGTCCCTGTTATTCTGTTCCTGACTCTCCCGCTCCCACTCTGTTAGTGACCTCTCAGTCTCCCGGGAAATGGGCTTTTTCCCAATTGTGCCGGATTCCTGGCCTTCATCCTTGGCCGAGCTGAGAGTTGATGGTCTGAGGAATATCATTCCCAAATGACTCCTGTCCAAGATAATCCCGATTAATGTGTCTGTGTATCCTCCAGTAATCTGTAAACATCATTGCTCAGGGCTGGAGGGACATGGATTGATGACATTGAGGATGTTATGAACCAGACCAAAATCCTCTGCCTTAAGAAAATGGTCTAGACCCCTTTTCCTGATTTCCTGAAGGGAAGTGTAAGGCGTTACAATGTGATTGGTCAAACTGCCAGGCTTGAATCAAAATACACTTTACTCCACACTATCGTTGTAACACAAACATAAGGAAGAAAGATTGGACAAACCGAACTCGATTGGAAACCTGAACCAAATGAACATTATTTAACTATAAACAGCAACTGTTCGGATATCGTAACATTCCATAAACCACACAATTCTGGTCTTTCTGCTATCGGGAGAATGGGGTGAAACTTGTAAAGATTCAGAAAAGATTTACAAGGATGTTTGCAGAGTCAGGATTTCTGATTGTTTTGTGGCTGGAGTTTATTTTATCCTTGTGTAGATTTGACACATTAACCCTCCCTCCCCACCACTACAGAAGCTGTTGGAACTGTTCAGTGTTTCCAGTGGCTTCTGTAATTATTTCAGGTTCCTGACTGGAGCAGTCTCTCACTTTTCGAACAAAACAAACCCATCCTTGTGCTGTACCCAATATTTCAATAAGAAATGGGAAGCAGCAGAGGGGAAAGCTTCTGAGATGCCGAGCAATGCTGCCCGGTTCCACACTGCAATTCACAGGAACCATCACCAGGAAAAGCAAGGAGCAATCTGACAGATCCGGTTTACCACAGAATGAAAGATTTATTTCCTCGATTTATCCCAGTGCCTTACCTTTAAAAGGCTGTTTACAAACCACAACACTGCAATGGCTGGGAATCGGACCCAGGTCAACTGCTTGGAAGACAGCTCTGCTCACCACTATCCCACCATCACCCTCCTAACAGCTCCCTCCCCATTCCCAAACACACTTAACAAGGCCGTGATCATCACCAACTGGATTGGGGCTGAAATCCAAACAGACACATACTCTGTATCTAACCCAGTGATGGAGCTATCCTGATTGAGTTTGATGTGAACAGGATGGGGGAAGTGGGGGATTTAATCAGTACCTAACGCCGAGCTCAAAATGGCCTGGGAATTTGAAATGCTGCAGTGTAGAGGGAGATTTACTCTGTATCTGACCCCATTCTCTACCTGCCCTGGGGATTTAAATGGAGACAGTTTAATGGGAGCTTTATTTTGTCTGGAACCCTGTGCTCCCTCTGCCCTGGGAGTGTTTGCTGGGATCACTGTCTAACCTCTGTGATATGGATCCTATGAAGATTGATGGGAGACAGTGTAAATGGAATTGTCAGGATCCAATTCCTTCACGTGGATGAGAGAAGGTGGGAAAAAATGATACCAGTGGGATTGAAGGGTCAGTAGCAGAATGAAGACACCATTGGCTCAGAGAGAGTAGACAGGAGAGAGGGTCATGAGGGTTTCAGACTGGAGGGAGCTACAGGCACATACAAGTTGGGAACTGTTTTCAGTAAAAGACAATTGATCCCAGGTCACTGCAGAGTGTAAGAATCTGATGCCTTTCCCTCACTATCCCCCTCCAATCCCTGGGAAGATCTGCTCCCACACCATGTTCCATCCCAACTGCTGACTGTGTTACATACATTAATACATTGGAGCTGGGCAGAGGTGCTTTTAACCCTGGGAACTTGCTGTGTAACTTGCCTCCAAAATGCTCTTGCTCCCCCTTTCAACTAATCTTTTCCCTCTTTTATCCCGAGGAACCTTTGTTTGGAAAGCTGCAACGTGAAGATCCAAACTGTTCGAGTCCAGGAAAGAACAACCTCCAGAGGGGGAGCACGGGCCTGAGGCCTGAGGCCTGGTCGACCGGCTGCACCCCGTGGGGGCCCACGTGAGTTGTGTGTTTATTTACCCCGAGGTTTAATCTCCTCTGGGGGGGACCCTGGGTTTTAGGGGCCTCTGGGTAACTGGTTCCTGTCAGATTGTGGCCCTGTCGTTTTTAAAACAGGTTTGAAGCCTGGGGTTAAAGTTTGTCAATCCCCAGGATCTGAGAGGTAGGACTCTCTCAGGGTGGAATTAAAACCCAAATGCTGTGACCCTCTCTAAAGACTCCCTCTCTCACCCTTCTCTCTCACCCCTCTCTCTCTCACACCCCTCTCTCTCACCCTCCCTCTCTCATCCCGTCCCTCTTCCCCCTCCCACTCTCATCCCTCCTCTCTCACACTCTCCCTATCTCACCCCTCTCTCACAGCCCCTCCTGCTCTCACCCACGCTCTCTTGCACCCCCTATCTCTCTCACCCCCTTCTCTCTCACTGCCTCTCTCTCACACACCCCCTTTCTCTCTCACCTTGTTATCTCTCTCTCCCTCACTCTCTCTCACCCCCTCTCTCTCCACACTGCTATCTCACTCTCACCCCTCCCTCTGTCATCCCTCACCCTCTCTCCCCTTTACACCCTCTCTCTCCCCCGCCCTCTCTCTCATCCCCTCATGTCTCTCGCTCCCTTTTTCTCTCTCTCATTCCCCTTCCCTCTCGCACTCTGTCTCACACTCCCACTCTCTTTCTCTCTCGCACCCTCTTTCTCTTGTTCACCCCATTTCTCCATCTCTTTTGACCCCTTTCTTCCTCCCTCCTTCTTGCTCTCGCTCTGTCTCTCTCTAGCGCCCACTCTCTCACCCCATCTCCCTCACACCCCTCTAACTGTCTCATCTGTTCACTCGCTCTCTCTCTCTGTCTCTCTCTCTCTCAACCCATCATTCACTGTCTATCTCACCCTCTCTCTCACCTCTTTAACTCTCTCTCTCTCGCGTCCCATCTCTCTCATCCCTCTTTATCTCGCTGTCCCCCTTTCTTTCTCACCCTTTCTCTATTTCTCCTCCTTTCTCTCAATCCCTCTCTCTCACCCCCTCTCTCTCCCACTCTCTCTCCCACCTCCTCTCTCTCACCCCCTCACATTCACTCTTTCTCTGACCTTCTCTCTCTCTTTCTCTTCCCCCTCTCTCTTTCTCCCCCTCTCTCCTTTTCTCAGACCTCTCTCCCTTTCTCACCCCTCTCTCCCTCACCCCTTTCTCTCTTACCCCCTCTCTCTCAACCCCTCTCTCTCACCCTCTCTCTCTCACCCCCGCATCCCCCTCTCTCCCCCCTCTCTCCCCCGCTCTCTCACCCCCTCTCTCCCCCTCTCCTCCATCTCTCCCCCTCTCTGCCATCTCTCTACCCCCTCTCTGTGCCCTCTCTCTGCCCCCAATCCCACCCCCTCTCCCTCTCCCTCCTCCTCCCTCGCCCCCTCTCTCTCATCCTCTCTCCCCTCCTCTCTCGCCCCTCTGTCTCGCACCCCTCTCTCACCCCCCCTCTCTCTCACATTCTCTCTCTCTGTCTCACTCTTCTGCTCGCTCTCTTCCTCTTGCGGTCTCTCTCTCACTCTCTCACCCTCTTCTCACGTTCTCTCTCTCTCCCTGCCTCTCTCCCTCTCTCTTGCCTCCCGCTCTCTCTTATCTCACGGTCTCTCTCGTTCGCTCTCTCGCTCGTGCTCTCTCTCTCTCTGTCGCTCATGCTCTCTCTGTCTGTCACTCTCACTCTTGCTCTATCTCTCTCTGTCTGTCGCTCTCTCTCTCTCCATCTCTCTCTCTCAGTCCTCCCCTCACCTCCTTTCTCTTGCAACCCATCTTTCTCAACCCCTCTCTCTCCCGTCTCTCTCTAACCCTCTCTCTCTCTCACCCCCTCTTTCCCCAGTCTCTCTCTTAACCTCTCTCTCTCAAAACCTCTCTCACCCCCTCTCTCTCAACCTCTCTCTCCCCCCCTCAACCCCCCTCTCTCAATTGCTCTCTCACCCCTCTCATTCTCACCCTCTCTCTCTTCCCCTCTCTCCCACCCTCTCTCTCTCACTCCCGTCGCTCTCTCTCTCAAGCCCCCCCTCTCTCTCTCACATCTATCTCCCTCTCACACCCCTCTCTCTCTCTCCCCTCTCTCTCCATCACCCCTCTCTCTCCCACCCCAATCTCTTTCACATCCCCCTCACTCTCTCACCCCCTCCCTCTCTCCCACCATCTCTCTGCCTCTTTCTCATCCCCTCTCTCTCCTTCTCGCTCCCTCTCTCTCACCTACACTCTCTCTCCCACCTCCTCTCTGTCACTCACTCCCACCTCTCCCTCTCACCGCCCTCTCACCCAGCTCTCTCTCCCCCTCTATCTCACCTCCTCTCTCTCGCCCCTCTCTCTCGCACCCCTCTCTCACCCCCCTCTCTCTCACATTCTCTCTCTCTGTCTCACTCGTCTGCTTGCTCTCTTCCTCTTGCGGTCTCTCCCTCACTCTCTCACCCGCTTCCCACGGTCTCTCTCTCTCCCGGCCTCTATCCCACTCTCTTGCCTCCCGCTCTCTCTTATCTCACGGTCTCTCTCGTTCGCTCTCTCTCACTCGTGCTCTCTCTCTGTCGCTCATGCTCTCTCTGTCTGTCACTCTCACTCTCTCTCTCCCTCTCTCTCAGTCCACCCTATCTCTCTCACCTCTTCGCTCTCACTCTTGCTCTATCGTTCTCTCTGTCTGTCACTCTCTCACCCCTCACTCTCACTCCCTCTCTCTCTCAGCCCCCCTCACCACCCCTTCTCTCGACACCCCTCAATCTCCCATCCCCTCACTCTCTCACGCCCCTCCGTCTCTCACCCCCCTCTCTCTCAATCCCTCGCTCTCTCTCACATCCAACTCTCTCTCACCCTTCTCTCTCAACCCCCCTCTCTCTCCCCTCTCTCTTCCTCACCCCTCTCTCCCACCCCAATCTCTTTCACAACCCCCCTCTCTCTCACACACATTCTCACACACCCTCGCACTCTCACCCCCTCCCTCTCTCCCACCATCTCTCTGCCTCGTTCTCATCCCCTTTCTCTCCTTCTCACTCCCTCTCTCTCTCCCACCCCCTCTCTCAACCCCCCACACTCTCTCATTCCCTCAGTCTCTCACCCCCTCTCTCTCAACCCCTTGCTCTCTAAACCCCCCTTCTCTCACCCCCCTCTCTCTCACTCCCCCTTTCTCTCACCACCCCCTCTCTCAACCCCCCCACTCTCTCATTCCCTCAGTCTCTCACCCCCTCTCTCTCAACCCCTTGCTCTCTAAACCCCCCCACTCTCACCCCCCTCTCTCTCACTCCCCCTCTCTCTCACCACCCCCTCTCTCAACCCCCCACACTCTCTCACCCCCTCAGTCTCTCACCCCCTCTCTCTCAACCCCTTGCTCTCTAACCCCCCCCTCCCTCTCCATCTCCCTCTGTCTCTCACACCCCCTCTCTCTCCATCCCATCTCACTCTCTCACACCCACTCTCTCTCACACACCCCCTCTCTCTCACCCCCACTCCCTCACCCCCTCTGTCTCACCCATCTCTCTCCCCCCTCCCGCTCTCTCCACTCTCTCGCTCCCCCCTCTCTCGCCCTCCCCTCTCTCTCACCCTCCCCTCTCTCTCGCCCTCCCCACTCTCTCTCCCTCCCCTCTCTCGCCCTCCCCTCTTTCGCCCTCCCCTCTCACTCGCCCACCCCTCACTGGCTCTCCCCTCTCTCTCCCTGCCCCCTCTCTCTCTCCCTCCCCTCACTGGCCCTCCCATCTCTCTCCGTCCCCCTCACTCTCCTTCCCCTCTCTTGCCCTCCCCTCCCTCTCACTCTCCCTCCCCTCTCAATCTCCCTCCCCTCTTACTCTCCCTCCCCCTCCACCCACCCAGCCTCCACTCTCTCTCCCACCCGCTCTCTCCCACGCTCTCTCCCCTCTTCTCTCTACCCCCTCCCCCTCTCACCTGTCTCACGCCCTCCACTCCCCCTCCTCTCTCTCCTCCCTCCTCTCTCTTCCTTCCTCTCTGACCCTCCTCTCTCCCCTCCTCTCTTTCCTCCTCTCTCCCCCTCCTCTCTCCCCTACTCTTTCTCCTCATTGCTCTCCTTCTCTATCTCTCCCTTATCCTCTCTCCCCTCCTCTCTCTTCGCACCTCTCTCTTCCCTCCTCTCGCCTCCTCTCTCTCCCACTCTCTCTCTCTCTTGCTCTCTCTCTCTCTCACTCTCTCTCCCCTCTCTCTCTGCACTCTCTCCCCTCTCTCTCCTTCCCCTCTTTCTCTCCCCGAACTTTCTCTCCCCCCACTCTCTCTCTCTGCCCACTCTCTGTGCCTCATCTCTCTGTCCTCTCCCTACCGTCCCCCCGTCCCCCTCTGTCCCCCACTCTCTGCATCCCCCATTCTCTGTCCCCCTCTCTCTGACCCCTTCTCTCTTCCCCACTCTGTACCCCTCTCTCTGCCCCCGACACTCTGTCCCCCTCTATCTCCCCCACTCTCTGTGCCCCTGCTCTGTAGTCCTCTCTCTGTCCCCCTCTCTCTCTGTCCCCCTCTCGCTCTGTCCCCCTCTCTCTGTCCCCCTCTCTCTGTCCCCCTCTCTCTCTCCCCCTCTCTCTGTCCCCCCTCTCTCTGTACCCTCTCTCTGCCCCCGACTCTCTGTCCCCCTCTATCTCCCCCACTCTCTGTGCCCCTGCTCTGAAGTCCTCTCTCTGTCCCCCTCTCTCTCTGTCCCCCTCTCTCTGTCCCCCTCTCTCTGTCCCCCTCTCTCTGTGCCCCTCTCTCTCCCACCCGCCTCACTATCCCCCCTCTTTGTCCTCCTCTCTCTCTGTTCCCCTCTCTCTCAGTCCGGCTCTCTCTGTTCCCCCTATCTCTGTCGCCCTCTCTCTCCCACCGCCTCTCTCAGACCCCCTCTCCCTCCCACCACATCTCTCTCTGTCCCCCTCTCTCTGTCTCCCCCTCTCTCTGTCCACCCTGTCTCTGTCCCACCTCTCTCTGTCCACTCTCTCTGTCCCCCTCTCTCTGTCCCCTCCACCTCTACCCCGCTCTCTGCCCCCCTCTCAGTCGCCCTCTCTCTGCACCGTCTCTCTCTGCCCCCAGTCTGACCCCCTCTCTCTCTCTGTCCCTCACTCTCTCCATCTCCCCACTCTTTGTCCCCCACTCTCTGTCCCCCTCTCTCTGACCCCCTCTATCTCCCCCACTCTCTGTGCCCCTCTCTCTATCGCCCTCTCTCTGCCCCCTCCCCTTCCACCCGCCTCTCTCTGTCCCCCCTTTCTCTCTCCCCCCTCTGTGTCCCCCCTCTGTCCCCCCTCTGTCCCCCCTCTCTGCCCCTCAATCTCCCCCTCCCTCTAACCCCCTCTACCTCCCCCTCTTTTTGTCCTCCTCTATCTTCCCCACTCTCAGTACCCCCCTCTCTCTACCCCTCCCTCTGACCCCCTCTACCTCGCCCTCTTTTTGTCCCCCTCTATCTCCCCCACTCTCAGCACCCCACTATCTGTCCCCCTCCCTCTGACCATCTCTACCTCCCCCTCTTTTTCCCCCTCTTTTTGTCCCCCTCTATCTCCCCGACTCTCAGTACCCCCCTCTCTGTCCCACTCTCTGTCCCCCTCTCCGTGCCCCCCTCTCTGTGCCCCCCTCTCCGTGCACCCCTCTCCGTGCCCCCCTCTCTGTCCCCCTCTCTCTGTTCCCCTCTCTCTGTCCCCCTCTCTCTTCCACCCGCCTCGCTATCCCCCCTCTTTGTACCCCCCCCCGGTCCCCCTCTCTCTCAGTTCGGCTCTCTCATACCCCTTCTCTCACCCACCGCATCTCTCTCTGTCCCCCTCTCTCTGTCCCCCTCTCTCTGTCCACCCTCTCTCTGTCTCCTCTCTCTGTCCCCCTCTCTCTGTCCCCCCTCTCTGTCCCCCCTCTCCCTGTCCCCCCTCTCTCTGTCCCCCCTCTCTGTCCCCCTCTCTCTGTCCCCTCTTTCTCTCCCCTGCTCTCTGCCACCCCCTCTGTCGCCCTGTCTCTGCTCCGTCACTCTCTGCCCCTCTCTCTAACCCCCCCTCCCTCTCTCTCCCCCACTCTCTCCATCCCCCCCACTCTCTGTCCTCCTCTCTGACCCCCCCCCTCTCCTCCACTCTGTACCCATCTCTCTGTCCCCCACTCTATATTGCCCTCTCTCTCTGTCACCCTGTCTCTGAGCCCCGCTATCTCCCACCTCTCTCTGTCCCCCCTCTCTCTATCCCCTCTCTCTCTGTCCCCCTCTCTCTCTGCCCCCTCTGTCTCTCTGTCCCCTCTCTCTCTGTCCCCTCTCTCTCTGTCACCCTCTCTCTGTCGCCATTTCTCAGCCCCCCTCTCTCACTGTCCCCCTCTGTCTCTGACCCCCTCTCTTGCTGTCCCCCTCTATATCACCCTCTCTCTGTCCCTCTCTCTCTGACCCCCTCGATCTCCTCCACATTCTGTGCCCCTCTCTCTGTCGCCCTCTCTCTGTACCCCTCTCTCTCTGTGTCCCCCTCTGTCTCCCCCATTCTCTCTGTCCCCCTCTATCTCCCCCTCTCTCTGACCCCCTCTATCACCCCCTCTTTTTGTCCTACTCTCTGTCCACCTCTATCTCCCCCACTCGCTGTACCACTATCTCTGTACTCTTCGCTCTGAACCCCTCTATCTACCCCTCTCTCTGTGCCTCTCTCTCTGTCCCCCTCCCTTTGTCAACCTCTATCTCCCCTTTCTCTGTCCACCTCTCTCTGTCCCCCTCTCTCTCTCCCACCAGCCTCTCTCTGACCCCCTCTCTCTCCCACCCGCCTCTCCCTCTCTGTCCCTCTCTCTGTCCCCCCCCCCTCTGTCCCCCCCTCTCTGTCCCCCCTCTCTCTGTCCCCCCTCTTTCGGTCCACCCCTCTTTCTGTCCCTCCCTCTCTCTGTCCCCCTCTCTCTGACCCGCGCTCTCTGACCCTCTCTACCTCCCCCACTCTCTGTGCTCGTCTCTCTGTCGCCCTCTCTCTGCCCTCCTCTCCCTTCCACCTGCCTCTCTCTTCCCCCCCTCGCTCTGACCCCCTCTCTCTCTGTCCCCCTCTCTCTCTGTCCCCTTCTCTCTGTCCCCCCCCTCTCTCTGTCCCACCTCTCTCTGTCCCCCCTCTGTCTGTCCCCCCTCTCTCTCTGTCCCCCCCTCTGTCCCCCTCTCTCTCTGTCCCCCCCTCTCTCTGCCCCCCTCTCTCTCTGCCCCGCTCTCTCTCTGTCCCCCTCTCTCTCTCTGTCCCCCTCTCTGTCCCCCTCTCTGTGCCCCCCTCTCTGTGCCCCCCTCTCTGTGTCCCCCTTTCTGTTCCCCCTCTCTCTGTCCCCCTCACTCTGTCCCCCTCTCTCTGTCCTCCTCGCTCTCTGCCTCCTCTCTCTGTCCCCCTCTCTCTGTCCCCCTCTATCTGTCCTCCTCTCTCTGTCCCCTCTATCTCTACCCCGCTCTCTGCGCCCCTCTCTTTCGCCCTCTCTCTGCTCCGTCTCTCCCTGTCCCCTTCTCTGACCCCCTCTCTCTCTCTCTCTCTCTGTCCCACACTCTCTCCATCTCCCCACTGTCTGTCTCTCCCTCTCTCTGACCCCATCTATCTCCCCCACTCTCGGTGCCTCTCTCTGTCGCCCTCTCTCTGCCCCTCTCTCCCTTCTACCTGCCTCTCTCTGTCCTCCTCTCTCTCTGTCCTCCTCTCTCTCTGACCTCCTCTCTCTGTCCTTCTCTCTCTGTCCCCACCTCTCTCCGTCCCCCCAAATCGCCGTCCCCCCCACTCTCTGTCCCCCTCTCTCTGTCCCCCTCTCTCTGCCCCCATCTCTCTGATACCCTCTCTCTCCCCCACTCTGTACTCCTCTCTCTGTCCCCCACTCTCTGTCCCCTCTCTCTGTCCCCCTCTATATCTCCGTCTCTCTGTCCCCTCTCTCTGCCCCTCTCTCTCTGTCCCCCTCTCTTTCTGCCCCCTTTTCTCTCTGTCCCCCTCTCTCTGTTGCCCTCTCTCTGTCCACATCTCTCTCTGTCCCTCTCTCTCTCTGTTCCCCTCTCTCTCTGTCCCCACCTCTCTCCGTCCCCCCAACTCTCCGTCCCCCCACTCTCTGTCCCCCTCTCTCCGTCCCCCCACTCTCTGTCCCCCTCTCTCTGTCGCCCTCTCTCTGCCCCCATCTCTCTGATTCCCTCTCTCTCCCCCACTCTGTACTCCTCTCTCTGTTCCTCACTCTCTGTCCCCTCTCTCTGTCCCCCTCTATATCTCCGTCTCTCTGTCCCCCTCTCTGACCCTCTCTCTGACCCTCTCTCTCTGCCCCCTCACTCTGTCCCCTTCTGTCTGCCCCATCTCTCTCTGCCCCTCTCTCTCTCTCCCCCTCTCTTTCTGCCCCCTTTTCTCTCTGTCCCCCTCTCTCTGTTGCCCTCTCTCTGCCCCTCTCTCTCTGTCCCCCTCTCTCTGTCCCCCTCTCTCTGTTGCCCTCTCTCTGCCCCTCTGTCTCTTCCCCCACTCTCTCTGTCACCGTCTCTCTGTCGCCATTTCTCTGCCCCCCCCTCTCACAGTCCCCCTCTGTCTCTGACTCCTTCTCTCGTAGTCCCCCTCTATATCACCCTCCCTCTGTCCCACTCTCTCTGACCCCCTCTATCTCCCCCACTCTCTGTGACACTCTCTCTGTCGCCCTCTCTCTGTCCCCCCTCTCTCTGTCCCCCCCTCTCTGCCCCTCTCTCTACCCCCATGCCCCCCCACTCTCAGTCCCCCCAACTCTCTGTCCACCCCATCTCTCTGTCCCCTCTATCTCCCCGACTCTCTGTGCCCCTCTCTCTGTCCCCCTCCTTTGACCATCTCTGTCTTCCCCTCTCTCTGTCCCCTCTCTCTGTCCCCGCCTCGCTCTCAGTCCGGCTCTCTCTCTGCCCCCTCTCTCTGTCCCCCTCTCTCTGTCCCGCGCTCTCTCTGCCCCCTCTCTCTGTCCCCCTCTCGCTGTCGCCCCTCTCTCTGTCCCCCCCCTCTCTCTGTCCCCCTCTCTCTTTCGCCCTCTCTCTCTTTCCCTCTATCTCTCCCCCGCTCTCTGCCCCCTCTCTCTGCTCCGTCTCTCTCTGCCCCTCTCTCTTTGACACCCTCTCTCTCTCTGTCCCCCACTCTCTCCATCCCCCCACTCTCTGTCCCCCTCTCTCTGACCCCCTCTCTCTCCCAACTCTTTACCCCTCTCTCTGCCCCCTCTCTCTGTCCCCCTCTCTCTGTCGCCCTCTCTCTCTTTCCCTCTATCTCTCCCCCGCTCTCTGCCAACTCTCTCTGCTCCGTCTCTCTCTGCCCCTCTCTCTTTGACACCCTCTCTCTCTCTGTCCCCCACTCTCTCCATCCCTCCACTCTCTGTCCCCCTCTCTCTGACCCCCTCTCTCTCCCACTCTTTACCCCTCTCTCTGTCCCCCACTCTCTGTCCCCCACTCTCTGTCCCCCTCTCTGTCCCCCTCTCTCTGTCCCCCTCTATGTCCTCCTCTCTCTGAGCCCCGCTATCTCCCCCACACACTGTGCTCCTCTCTCTGTCGCCCTCTCTCTGCCCCCCTCTCCCTTCCACCCGCCTCTCTCTCTGTACCCCCCTCTATGACCGCCTCTCTCTCTGTCCCCCTCTCTCTCTGTCCCCCTCTCTTTCTGCCCCCTTTTCTCTCTGTCCCCCTCTCTCTGTCGCCCTCTCTCTGCCCCACTCTCTCTGTCCCCCACTCTCTTTTCACTCTCTCTCTTCCCCCTTTCTCTCTGCCCCCCTCACTCTGTCTCCCTCTGTCTGCCTAATCTCTCTTTTCCCCTCTATCTCTGCCCCGCTCTCTCTCTGTTCCCCCCCCTCTCTTTCCCCCCCTCTGTCCCACCCCCTCTCTGTCCCCCCTCACTGTCCCCCCTCTCTCCGCCCCCCCCTCTCTCTGACCCCCTCTATCTCCCCCTCTCTCTTTTTCCCCTCTCTCTCTTTCCCCTCTCTCTCTGCCCCCTCACTCTGTCCCACTCTCTCTGCCCCCCTCTCTCTGTCCCCTCTTTCTCTGTCCCCCACTATCTCCCCCACTCTCTGTGCCCCTCTCTCTGTACCCCTCTCTCTGACCCCCTCTACCTCCGCACTCTCTGTGCCCCTCCCTCTGTCCCCCTCTCTCTGTACCCCTCTCTCTGACCCCCCTCTACCTCCCGCATTCTCTGTGCCCCTCCCTCTGTCCCCTCTCTCTGACCCCCTCTATCTTCCCCTCTCTCTGTCCCCCTCTCTCTGAACCCCTCTACCTCCCCCTCTTTCTGTCCCCCTCTCTCTGTTCACCCACTCTCTCTGTCGCCCTCTCTGTGTCGCCCTCTCTCTGTCGCCCTCTCTTTTCCCCCTCTCTCTCTGTCCCCCTCTCTCTCTATCCCCCTCACTCTGTCCCTTACTCTCTGTCCCCCTCTCTTTGTCCCCCTCTCTCTGACCACCTCTACCTCCCCCACTCTCTGTCCTCTCTCTCTGTCCCCCCCGTCCCTGTGCCATCTCTCTCTGTCCCTCTCTCTCTGACCCCCTCTCTCTCTGACCTCCCGCTTTCTCTCTGACCCCCTCCCTCTGTCCGTCTCCCTCTGTCCCCCCTCCCTCTGTCCCCCCTCTCTCTGTCCCCCCTCTCTCTGGTCCCCCCTCTCTCTCTATACCCCTCTCTCTGTACGTCTCTCACTCTGTCCCTCTCTCTCTCTGACCCCCTCTTTCCCACCCGCTTCTCTCTCACCCCCGCTCTCTGCCCCCTCTGTCCCCTCTCTCTGCCCCGCTCTCTCTCCCACCCCGCCTCCCTCTCTCCCCCCCTCTCTCCCCCACTCTCTGTCCCCCCTCTCTGTCGCCCTCTCTCTGACCCCACTGTCTGACCCACTCTTTCACCCCCCTCTCTCCCACCCATCTCCCTCTATCCCCCCTCTTTGACCCCCTCTCTCTCTGTCCCCTCTCTCTCTGTCCCGCGCTCTCTCCCACCCGCCTCTCTCTGATGCCCTCTCTCTGTCCCCGCTCTCTGACCCCTCTCTCTGTCCCCCCCTCTCTCTGTCCCCCACTCCCTGTCCCCTCTCTCTGCCCCCCTCTCTCTGACCCCTCTCTATGTCGCCCTCTCTCCGCCCCCTCTCTGTCCACTGTCTCTCTGCCCCCCGTCCCCCCTCTCTGTGTCCCTCCTCTCTCTGTCCCCCTCTCTCTCCCCCATCTCTGTCATCGTCTTTCTGTCCCCCCCTCCCTCTCTCCACTCCCTCTCTCCCCCCTTTCTCTGTCCCCCCTCTCTCTCTCTGTTCCTCCCTCTAGCTGTTCCCCCCTCTCTCTGTCCCCCCTCTCTATCCCGCCTCTATCTGTCCATCCTCTTTGTCCAACCCTCTCTGAACCCCCTCCTCCTCTCACTGTCCCCCTCTCTTTCTGTTCCCCTGTCTCTGAACCCCTCTACCTCCCCCACTCTCTTTCCCCCCACTCTCTGTCCCCCCCTCTCTCTGTCCCCCCCTCTCTCTGTCGCCCTTTATCTGACCCCCTCTCTCTCTGTCCTCTCTCTCTGTCCCCCACACTCTGTCTCTGACCCCCTCTCTCTGTCCCTCTCTGCCCCTCTCTCTGTCCCTTCTCTCTGTCCCCCTGTCTCTGTCGCCTCTCTCTCTGTTCCCCTCTATCTCTGTCCCCCTCTCTCTCTGTCCCCCCTTTCTCTGTCACCCCCCTCTCTGTCCTCCCCACTCTGTCCCCCATTTTTCTGTCCCCCATTTCTCTTTTCCCTCTCTCTCTGTCCCCCCTCTCTGTCCCCCTCTCTCTCTGTCCCCCCTCTCTCTCTGTCCCCCTCTCTCTGACCCACTCTCTCTGTCACCCTCTCTCTGTCCCGCTCTCCCTCCCACCCACCTCTCTCTGACCCCCTCTCTCTATCCCACTCTCTCTGAACCCATCTATCTCACCCACTCTCTGTCCCCCCCCCTCTCTCCCACCCATCTCCCTCGATCCCCCCTCTTTGTCCCCCTCTCTCTCTGTCCCCCTCCCTCTTTAACCCCGCTCTCTGTCCCCCTCTCTGTCGCCCTCTGTCTTCCCCCCTCTCTGTCCCTCTCTCTCTCTGTCCCCCCTCTCTCTCTGTCCCCCTCTCTCTGACCCACTCTCTCTGTCGCTCTCTATCTGTCCCCCTCTCTCTGTCCCGCTCTCCCACCCACCCACCTCTCTCTGATCCCCTCTCTCTCCCACCCGCCTCTCTCTCTGTCCCATGCCCTCTGACCCCCTCTCTCTCTGTCCCCCTCTCTCTGTCCCCCTCTCTCTCTGTCCACATTCTCTCTGTCCCCCTCTCTCTGTCCCTCTCTCTCTGTCCCCCCTCTCTCTGTCCCCCTCTCTCTGTCCCCTTCTATCTGACCCACTCTCTCTGTCACCCTCTCTATGACCCCCTCTCTCTACCACCCGCCTCTCTCTCTCCCCGGTCTCTGACCCCTGTCTGTCGCCCTCTCTCTGTCCCCCTCTCTCTCCCACCTCCATCTATCCCCCCTTGTTCTCCTCTCTCTGTTCCCCTCTCTCTCTGTCCACTCTCTCTCCTACCCGCCTCTCTCTGACCCCCTCTCTCACCCCCACTCTATACCCCTCTCTCTGTCCTCCAGTCTCTGTCCCCCACACTCTGTCCCCCTTTCTGTCCTCCTCTCTCTGTCGCCCTCTATCTCCCCCTCTCTCTGACCCCCTCTACCTCCCGACTTTTTCTGTTCCCCTCTCTTTATCCCCCTCTCTCTATCCCCCCTCTCTCTGTCGCCCCTCTCTCTGTCGCCCCTCTCTCTGTCGCCCCTCTCTCTGTCCCCCACTCTCTGTCCCCCTCTCTCTCCCACCTGTCTCCCCTCTATCCCCCCTCTTTGTCCCCCTCTCTCTCTGTTCCCCTCTTGCTCTGTCCCACGCACTCTCCCACCCGCCTCTCTCTGACTCCCTCTCTCTCCCACCAGACTCTTTCTCTGTCCCCCTCTCTCTGTCCCCCTCCCGCTCTCTGTCCCGCGCTCTCTCCCACCCGCCTCTCTCTGACCCTCTCACTCTGTCCCCCTCTCTCTCTGCCCCCCTCACTCTGTCCCCCCTCTCTCTGACCCCCTCTCTCTGTCCCCCTCTATCTCGCCCTCTCTCTGTCCCCTCTCTCTGTCCCCTATCTCCGCCCCCCCTCTCTGCCCCTCTCTCTCTCTGTCCCCCCTCTCTGTCCCCCTCTCTCTGTTCCCCACTCTCTCTGTCCCCCCCTCTCTGACCCCACCACCCTCTGACCCACTCTCTCACCCCCACTCTGTACCCCTCTCTCTGTCCCCCACCCTCTGGCCCCAATCTCTGTCCCCCCTCTCTGTCCCCCTCTATCTTTATCCCCTCTCTCTCTGTCCACCTCTCTCTGAACCCTCTCTCTCTGTCCCCCCTCTCTCTCTGTCGCCCCTCTCTCTCTGTCCCCCCGTCTCTGTCCCCATCTCTCTGTCCCCCATCTCTCTGTCCCCCGTCCTCTGTCCCCGTCTCTCTTTGTCCCCCTCTCTCTGTCCCCCCTCTCTCTGTCCCCCTCTCTCTCTGTCCCCCTCTCTCTGTCCCCCGTCTCTCTGACCCCCTCTCTCTCTGTCCACCTCTCTCTCTGTCCCCCGTCTCTCTGACCCCCTCTCTCTCTGACCCCCTCTCTCTCTGACCCCCTCTCTCTCTGTCCCCCTCTATCTGACCCACTCTCTCTGTCGCCTTCTCTCTGTCGCCCTCTCTCTGTCCCCCTCTCTATGACTCCCTCTCTCCCACCCACCTCCCTCTATCCCCCCTCTTTGTTCTCCTCTCTCTCTGTTCCCTCTCTCTCTGTCCCGCTCTCCCTCCCACCCGCCTCTCTCTGACTCCTCCGCCTCACACTCACCTCTCTCTCTACCCTCCTCTCCCTGTCTCCTCTCTCTGTCTCCTCTCTCTATCCCCCTCTCTCTGTCCCCCTCTCTCTGTCCCCCTCTCTCTGTCCCCGTCTCTCTGTCCCTCTCTCTCTTTCGCCCTCTCTCTGTCGCCCTCTCTCTGTCCCCCTCTCTCTGTCCCCCTCTCTCTTTCGCCCTCTCTCTGTCGCCCTCTCTCTGTCCCCGTCTCTCTGTCCCCCTCTCTCTTTCGCCCTCTCTCTGTCGCCCTCTCTCTGTCCCACTCACTCAGACCCCCTCTGTCTGGCCCACTCTCTGACCCCTCTCTCTCCCACCCGTCTCCCTCTATCCCCCTCTTTGTCCCCCTCTCTCTCTGTCCCCCTCTCTCTCTGACGCCATCTCCCTGTCCCCCTCAATCCCCCCGTCTCTCTGTCCCCGTCTCTCTGTCCCCCTCTCTCTGTCCCCCCTCAGTCTCCCCGCTCTCTGTCCCCCCTCTCTTCGCCCTCTCTCTGCCCCTCCCTCTCTGCCCCCACCCTCTCTGTCCCCTCTATTTCTGTGCCCCACTCTCTCCTTCCCCCACTCTCTGACCCCCTCTCTCACCCCCACTCTGTAAACATCTCTCTGTCCCACTCTCTCTGTCCCCCTCTCTCTGTCCCCCCTCTCTTCGCCCTCTCTCTGCCCCTCCCTCTCTGCCCCCACCCTCTCTGTCCCCTCTATTTCTGTGCCCCACTCTCTCCATCCCCCCACTCTCTGACCCCCTCTCTCACCCCCACTCTGTAAACATCTCTCTGTCCCCCCTCTCTCTCTGTCCCCCTCTCTCTGTCCCCTCTCTCTGTCCCCCTCTCTCTGTCCCCCCTCTCTCTGTCCCCCTCTCACTCTCTCCCCCCTCTCTCTGTCCCCCCTCTCTCTGTCCCCCTCTCTCTGTCCCCCGTCAGTCTCCCCGCTCTCTGTCCCCCTCTCTCTCTGTCCACCTCTCTCTGTCCCCGTCTCTCTGTCCCCCTCTGTCTGTCCCCCCTCAGTCTCCCCCGCTCTCTGTCCCCCCTCTCTTCGCCCTCTCTCTGCCCCCTCCCTCTCTGCCCCCACCCTCTCTGTCCCCTCTATCTCTGTGCCCCACTCTCTTCCTTCCCCCCACTCTCTGACCCCCTCTCTCACCCCCACTCAGTAACCATCTCTCTGTACCACTCTCTCTGTCCCCCTCTCTCTTCCCCCTCTCTCTGTGCCTTCTCTCTCTGTTCCCCTCTCTCTATCCCCCTCTATCTCTGTCCCCCTCTCTCTGTCCCCCTCTCTCTGTCCCTCTCTCTCTGTCCACCTCTCTCTGTCCCCCTCTCTCTGACCCCCTCTCTCTGCTCCTCTCTCTCTCACCCGCCTCCCTCTATCACCCCTCTTTGTCCCCCTCTCTCTCTCCCCCTCTATCTCTGTCCTGCTCTCCCTCCCACCCGCCTCTCTCTGACCCCTCTCTCTCGCACACGCCCTCTCTCTCTGTCCCTCTCTCTCTGTCCCCCCCCTCTGTCCCGCGCTCTATCCCACCCGCCTCTCTCTGTCCCCCTCTCTCTGTCCCCCTCTCTCTGTCGCCCTCCCTCTGCACCCTCTCTCTGACCCCCTCTCTCTGACCCCCTCTGTCTGACCCACTCTCTGTCCCCCACCCGCCTCTCTCTGTCCCCCTCTCTCTGCCCCCCTCTCTCTGTCCCCCTCTCTCTCTGTCCCCCTCCCTCTATCCCCCCTGTCTGTCCCCCTCTCTCTCTGTCCCCCCTCTCTCTCTGTCACCTCACTCTCTGTCCCCAACTCTCTCCATCCCCCCAATCTCTGACCCCCTCTCTCACCTCCACTTTATACCCCTCTCTCTGTCCCCCCTCTCTCTCTGTCCCCCTCTATCTCGCCCTCTCTCTGTCCCCCTCTCTCTGTCCCCCTGTCTCTGCCTCCCTCCCTCTGCCCCCTCTCTCTATCCCCCCACTCTCTGTCCCCCCTCTCTGTCCCCCTCTCTCTTTCCCCCCTCTCTCTCTGTTCCCTCTCTCTCTGTCCCCCACTCTCTCCATCCCCCCACTCTCTGACCTCCTCTCTCACCCCCACTCTGTACCCCTCTCTCTGTCCCCCACTCTCTGCCCCCCTCTCTGTCCCCACTCTATCACCCCTCTCTCTCACCCCCTCTACCTGCGACTTTTTCTGTACCCCTCTCTGTGATCCCTCTACCTCCCCCTCTCTCTGTCCCCCCTCTCTGTCACCCTGTCTCTGTCCCCCCCTCTCTCTCTATTCCCCTCTCACTCTCTGTCCCCCTTTCTCTGTCCCCCTCTCTCTGTCCCCCCTTTCTCTGTCCCCCCTGTCCCCCTCTCTCTGTCCCCCTCTCTCTCTGTCACCCCTCCCTCTATCCCCCTGTCTGTCCCCTCTCTCTGTCCCCCCTCTCTCTCTGTCCCCCTCTCTCTCTCTGTCCCCCACTCTCTCTGTCACCTCACTCTCTGTCCCCAACTCTCTCCATCCCCCCAATCTCTGACCCCCTCTCTCACCCTCTCTCTGTCCCCCCTCTCTCTCTCTGTCCCCCTCTATCTCGCCCTCTCTCTGTCCCCCTCTCTCTGTCCCCCTGTCTTTGCCTCCCTCCCTCTGCCCCCTCTCTCTATCCCCCCACTCTCTGTCCCCCCTCTCTGTCCCGCTCTCTCTTCCCCCTCTCTCTCTGTTCCCCTCTCTCTCTGTCCCCCACTCTCTCCATCCCCCACTCTCTGACCTCCTCTCTCACCCCCACTCTGTACCCCTCTCTCTGTCCCCCACTCTCTGCCCCCCCTCTCTGTCCCCACTCTATCACCCCTCTCTCTCACCCCTCTACCTGCGACTTTTTCTGTACCCCTCTCTGTGATCCCCTCTACCTCCCCTCTCTCTGTCCCCCTCTCTGTCACCCTGTCTCTGTCCCCTCTCTCTCTCTATTCCCCTCTCACTCTCTGTCCCCCTTTCTCTGTCCCCCTCTATCTGTCCCCCTTTCTCTGCCCCCCCCTCTGTCCCCCTCTCTCTGTCCCCCCTCTCTCTGTCCCCCCCTCTCTATCCGCCCTCTCTCTGTCGCCCTCTCTCTGTCCCCTCTCTCTCTCCAACTCTCTCTACCCCTCTCTCTCTGTCCCCGTATCTCCCCACTCCCTGTCCCCCTCTCTCTGTTGCCCTCTCTCTGACCCGCTCTCTCTGTCCCCCTCTCCCTATCCCCTCTCTCTCTGTCCTCTCCTCTCTGCCCCCTCTCTCTCTGCCCCCCTCTCTCTGTCCCCCTCTCTCTGTCCCTCTCTAACTGTCCCCCTCTCTCTCCACACCTCTATCTCCCCCACTCTCTGTCCTCTCTCTCTGTCACCCTCTCTCTGCCCTCCTCTCTCTGTCCCCCCCTCTGTCCTGCCTCTATCTATCCACCCTCTCTGCCCCCTCTCTCTGACACCCCTTCCTCTCTCTGTCCTCCTCTCTCTATCACCCCTCTCTCTCTCCCCCACTCTCTGTCCCCCTCTCTCTGCCCACTTTCCCTGTCCCCTCTCTCTCTCCCCCCCTCTCTTTAACCCCCTCTCTCTGTCCCCCCTCTCTCTCTGTCACCCCCTTTCTATGTCTCCCCCCTCTCTCTGCCCCCCCTCTGTCCTCCCACTCTCTGTCCCCCTCTCTCTGTCCTTCTCTCTCTGCCCCCTCTCTCTCTGTCCTCCAACTCCTCTGCCCCCTCTCTCTGTCCACATCTCTCTGTCCCCCATCTCTTTCCTCCCCTCTCCCTGTCCCTCTCTCTCTGTCCGCCTCTCTCTGCCCACCTCTCTCTGCCCCCTCTCTCTGTCCCTCTCTTTCTGTCCCCCTCTCTCTCTCTGTCCCCCACCCTCTCTGTCCCCCTCTCTCTGTCCCCCACTTTCTCTGTCCCCTCTCTCTCTGTCCCCCCATCCCCCCACTATATGACCCCCTCTCTCACCTCCACTCTGTATCCCTTTCTCTGACGCCCATTCTCTGTCCCCCACTCTCTGTCCCCCTCTATCCCCCCTCTCTCTGACTCCCTCTACCTCCGCCTCTTCTGTCCCCCTCTCTCTGACCCCCTCTATCTCCCCTTCTCTCTGCCCCCCTTTCTCTGTGCCCCTCTCTCTGTCCCCTCTCTCTGTCCCCCCTCTCTCTGTCCCCCCTCTCTCTGTCCACCCCTCTCTCTGTCCCCCTCTCTCTCTCTGACCCCCTCACTCTGTCCCACTCTCTCTGCCCCGATCTCTCTCTGCCTATGTCTCTCTGTCCCCCTCTATTCTCCCCCACTCTCTGTGCCCCTCTCTCTGTGCCCATCTCTCTGACCCCCTCTACCTCCCACTTTTTCTGTCCCCATCTCTGACCCCCTCTATCTCCCCCATTCCCCTGTGCCCCTCTCTCTCTTCCCCCTCTCTCTCACCCCCTCTACTTCCCCCTCTCTCTATCCCCCCTCTCTCTGTCCCCCTATCTCTGTCCCCCCTCTCTCTGTCCCCCCCTCTCTCTGTCCCCCTCTCTCTCTGTCCCCCTCTCTCTCTTCCCCTTCTCTCTCTGTCCCCCCCTCTCTGTCCCCCCTCTCTCTGTCCCCACTCTCTCTGTCCTCCACACTCTGTCCCCCCTCTCTCTCTCTTCCCCCTCTCTCTGTCCCCCTCTCTCTCTGTCCCCCTCTCTCTCTTCCCCCTCTCTCTCTGACCCCCCTCTCTGTCCCCCCCTCTCTGTCCCCCCCTCTCTGTTCCCCTCTCTCTGTCCCCCCTCTCTCTGTCCCCCTCTCTCTGTCCCCCTCTCTCTCCGTCCCCCCTCTCTCTGTCCCCCTCTCTCTCTGTCCCCACTCTCTCTGTCCCCCTCTCTCTCTGTCCCCCTCTCTCTGTCCCCCTCTCTCTCTGTCCACCCTCTCTTTCTGTCTCCCTCTCTCTGTACCCCCTCTCTCCTCCCTCTCTCTCTCTTTCCCCTCTCTCTCTGTCCCCCTCTCTCTCTGTCCCCCCTCTCTCTGTCCCCCTCTCTCTCTGTCCCCCTCTCTCTCTCTGTTCCCCCTCTCTCTCTGTCCCCCTCTCTCTGTCCCCCCTCTCTCTGTCCCCCTCTCTCTCTGTCCAACCTCTCTCTGTCCCCCTTTCTCTGTCCGCCTCTCTCTCTTCCCCCTCTCTCTCTGTCCCCCTCTCTCTGTCCCCCTCTCGCTCTGTCCCCCTCTCTCTGTCCCCCCCTCTCTCTGTCCCCCCTCTCTCTGTCCCCCTCTCTCTGTCCCACTCTCTCTGTCCCCCTCTCTCTCTGTCCCTCCCTCTCTGTCCCCCCCCTCTCTGTCCCCACTCTCTCTGTCCCCCTCTCTCTCTGTCCCCCCCTCTCTGTCCCCCCTCTCTCTGTCCCCCTCTCTCTGTCCCCCTCTCTCTGTCCCCCTCTCTCTCTGTCCCCCCCTCTCTGCCCCCCTCTCTCTGACCCCCTCTCTCTGTCCCCCTCTCTCTCTGTCCACCTCTCTCTGTCCCCCTCTCTCTGTCCGCCTCTCTCTCTTCCCCCTCTCTCTGTCCCCCTCTCTCTGTCCCCCTCTCTCTGTCCCCCCTCTCTCTGTCCGCCTCTCTCTCTGTCCCCCTCTCTCTCTGTCCCCCTCTCTCTGTCCCTCTCTCTCTGTCCCCCTCTCTCTCTGTACCCCCTCTCTCTGTCCCCCCCTCTGTCCCCCATCTCTCTGTCCCCCTCTCTCTGTCCCCCCCTCTCTCTGTCCCCCCCTCTCTCTGTCCCCCTCTCTCTGTCCCCCTCTCTCTCTGTTGCCCTCTCTCTTTCCCCCTCTCTCTGTTCCCCTCTCTCTGTCCCCCTCTTTCTCTGTCCCCCCTCTCTCTGTCCCCCTCTCTCTCTGCCCCCCTCTCTCTGTCCCCTCTCTCTCTGTCCCCCCTCTCTCTCTGTCCCCCCCTCTCTTTCCCCCCCCTCTCTCTTACCCCTCTCTCTCTGTCCCCCTCACTCTGTCCCCCTCTCTCTCTGTCCCCCTCTCTCTCTGTCCCCCCTCACTCTCTCCCCCCTCTCTCTGTCCCCCCTGTCTCTGTCCCCCCTCTCTCTCTCCCCCTCTCTCTCTGTTCCCCCTCTCTCTCTGTCCCCCCTCTCTCTCTCTTCCCCGTCTCTCTCTGCCCCCCTCTCTCTCTCTTCCCCCTCTCTCTCTCTATCCCCCCTCTCTCTCTCTTCCCCCTCTCTCTCTGCCCCCCTCTCTCTCTCTTCCCCCTCTCTCTCTGTCCCCCCCTCTCTCTCTCTCTTCCCCCTCTCTCTGTCCCCCCTCTCTCTGTCCCCCCTCTCTCTCTGTCCCCCTCTCTCTCTTCCCCCTCTCTCTCTGTCCCCCTCTCTCTCTGTCCCCCTCTCTCTGTCCCCCCTCTCTCTGTCCCCCCCACTCTGTCCCCACTCTCTCTGTCCCCCCTCTCTCTGTCCCCCTCTCTCTCTGTCCCCCTCTCTCACTTCCCCCTCTCTCTCTGACCCCCCTCTCTGTCCCCCTCTCTCTCTGTCCCCCCCTCTCTCTGTCCCCCTCTCTCTCTGTCCCCCCTCTCTCTGTCCCCCTCTCTCTCTGTCCCCCTCTCTCTGTCCCCCTCTCTCTCTGTCCCCCCTCTCTCTCTGTCCCCCTCTCTCTGTCCCCCCTCTCTCCTCCCCCTCTCTCTCTTTCCCCTCTCTCTCTGTCCCCCTCTCTCTCTGTCCACCCTCTCTCTGTTCCCCCTCTCTCTCTGTCCAACCTCTCTCTGTCCCCCTCTCTCTGTCCGCCTCTCTCTCTTCCCCCTCTCTCTCTGTCCCCCTCTCTCTGTCCCCCTCTCGCTCTGTCCCCCTCTCTCTGTCCCCCCCTCTCTCTGTCCCCCCTCTCTCTGTCCCCTCTCAATGTCCCCCTCTCTCTGTCCCCCTCTCTCTCTGTCCCCCCCTCTCTGTCCCCCCTCTCTCTGTCCCCCCTCTCTCTGTCCCCCTCTCTCTCTGTCCCCCCCTCTCTGTCCCCCCTCTCTGTCCCCCCTCTCTCTGCCCCCCCTCTCTCTGTCCTCCTCTCTCTGTCCCCCTCTCTCTCTGTCCCCCCCCTCTCTGCCCCCCTCTCTCTGTCCCCCTCTCTCTGTCCCCCTCTCTCTGTCCCCCTCTCTCTCTGTCCCCCCCTCTCTGTCCCCCCTCTCTCTGTCCCCCTCTCTCTGTCCCCCTCTCTCTGTCCCCCTCTCTCTCTGTCCCCCCTCTCTCTCTGTGCCCCCCTCTCTGTCCCCCCCTCTCTCTCTCATCCCCCTCTCTCTGTCCCCCCTCACTCTGTCCCCCTCTCTCTCTGTCCCCCTCTCTCTCTGTCCCCCCTCACTCTCTCCCCCTCTCTCTGTCCCCTCTCTCTCTGTTCCCCCTCACTCTCTGTCCCCCTCTCTCTCTCTTCCCCCTCTCTCTCTGCCCCCCCTCTCTCTCTCTTCCCCCTCTCTCTCTTCCCCCCTCTCTCTCTCTCTTTCCCCTCTCTCTCTGCCCCCCTCTCTCTCTCTGTCCCCCCCCTCTCTCTCTCTTCCCCCCCTCTCTCTGTCCCCCCTCTCTCGGTCCCCCCTCTCTCTGTCCCCCCCTCTCTCTGTCCCCCTCTCTCTGTCCCCCTCTCTCTGTCCTCCTCTCTCTGTCCCCCCTCTCTCTGTCCCCCCCTCTCTCTCTCTTCCCCCTCTCTCTCTGTCCCCCCTCTCTCTGTCCCCCCCCTCTCTCTGTCCCCCCTCTCTCTGTCCCCCTCTCTCTGTCCCCCTCTCTCTGTCCCCTCTCTCTCTGTCCCCCTCTCTCTCTGTTCCCCTCTCACTCTGTTCTCCCTCTCTCTCTGTCCCCCCTCTCTCCCTCTTCCCCCTCTCTCTCTGTCCCCTCTCTCTCTGTCCCCCCTCTCTCTGTCCCCCCTTTCTCTGTCCCCCTCTCTCTCTGTTCCCCCTCTCTCTCTCTGTCCCCCCTCTCTCTCTTCCCCCACTCTCTCTGCCCCCCTCTCGCTCTCTTCCCCTCTCTCTCTGTCCCCCCTCTCTCTCTCTTCCCCCTCTCTCTCTGCCCCCCTCTCTCTCTCTTCCCCCTCTCTCTCTGTCCCCCCTCTCTCTCTCTTCCCCTCTCTCTCTGTCCCCCCTCTCTCTCTCTTCCCCCTCTCTCTCTGCCCCCTCTCTCTCTCTTCCCCCTCTCTCTCTGTCCCCCCTCTCTCTGTCCCCATCTCTCTCTGTCCCCCCTCTCTCTGTCCCCCCTCTTCCTCTCTTCCCCCCCTCTCTCTGTCCCCCCCTCTCTCTGTCCCCCCTCTCTCTCTGTCCCCCCCTCTCTCTGTCCCCCTCTCTCTGTCCCCCTCTCTCTGTCCCCCCCTCTCTCTTCCCCCTCTCTCTGTCCCCCTCTCTCTGTCCCCCCTCTCTCTGTCCCCCCTCTCTCTCTCTTCCCCTCTCTCTCTGTCCCCCCTCTCTCTGTCCCCCCCTCTCTCTGTCCCCTCTCTCTCTGTCCCCCTCTCTCTGTCCCCCCCTCTCTCTCTGTCCCCTCTCTCTCTGTCCCCCTCTCTTTCTGTCCCCTCTCTCACTCTGTTCTCCTCTCTCTCTGTCCCCGCTTCTCTCTCTCTTCCCCCTCTCTCTCTGTCCCCCTCTCTCTCTTCCCCCTCTCTCTCTGACCCCCCTCTCTGTCCCCCCTCTCTCTGTCCCCCCCTCTCTGTCCCCCTCTCTCTG